>NW_024070207.1:15886040-15900065 GCF_014754425.2 Oryx dammah
TCTATTTGCTATGAAGTGATGGGACCGGATGCCATGATCTTCATTTTCTGAATGTTGAGCTTTAAGCCAACTTTTTCACTCTCCTGTTTCACTTTCATCAAGAGGCTTTTTAGTTCCTCTTCACTTTCTGCCATAAGGGTGGTGTCATCTGCATATCTGAGGTTATTGATATTTCTCCTGGCAATCTTGATTCCAGCTTGTGCTTCTTCCAGCCCAGCGTTTCTCATGATGTATTCTGCATGTAAGTTAAATAAGCAGGATGACAATATACAGCCTTGACATACTCCTTTTCCTATTTGGAACCAGTCTTTTGTTCCATGTCCAGTTCTAACTGTTGCTTCCTGACCTACATATAGGTTTCTCAAGAGGCAGGTCAGGTGGTCTGGTATTCCCATCTCTTTCACAGTCTACAGGGTCAAAAAGAGTTGGACACGATCAAAGCGACCCTGTGCACATAGAGGCTAGACTTTTTTGCCTGTGGCAGCTCTGCCCCCAGAGAGAGTTGAGGGTGAATGTAGAGCAGTTGCTTGGCTTGCAGGGACCCTGGCAGCTTCAAGTATGCAGGGACATGGACTGCATTCGCTGCAGGAGTTATGGTCCTATCAGAGTCTTTTTTCAAGCCTCTTGTAGCTGGTGATCAGAAGGCCTCTTTGGCCAGTTTTTCTCCACAGCTCTGCTGGTTCAGGCACTTAGAGGGTTCCCTTGCCTGGGGTCCTTCTCTGTTGTTCAATGCGTCAGGCACTTAAAGGGGCACCCTGAGTGGGGTCCTCTTCTATAGTTCAGTGCATCAGGTGTTTGATGGGCCAGCCTCTCTCTTGTTGCTGGCATGTGGGGAGAGAGAGTCTATGGTGATGCCTCCACCCCCATGCATGACTCAACAGTATCGCCTGGCTTTCATGGCTGCCTGGCTTTCCTCCACAGGCATTTCCCCCCACAATCTTTTCCCTCACCTCTCCTCGATCCATCTCTCCACAGTCAATAGCAGCCCTCACCCTGGGATCGCTCCAGACTCCCCAAACTCCAGCTCCCAGTCGCTGTGCCTTGCAGGGGACCCTCCTCCCTGTCTGGGGTATGTATGGCTGTGGCAAGGACTGTCTGATTCTCCTTCCGTTTAGGCTGTCACAGATCAGCTGTTTCACTCTCAGCCTTCAATGTTTCTCCTCTGACTCAGACAGTTGCCCCGATGTGGGGATTGGACCCCTGCTTCAGTTCCCCCACCCACCGAGGGCAGGTCCAGTCCTACTAACACTCCTATTTTTCCCTAATTCCTTCATCCTACCGAGTTTTGCATGCTTCTATATATTCTTTTCCTCTGGTCAGGTACTACTGTCTGCTCTCAGCTGGTGTTCTGCATGCACTTCTGTGTCTGAAGGTGTATTCCTGATGTATCCGTGGAGAGAGATGTACTCCACGTCCACCTACTCCTCCGCCATCTTGTTCTCCTCTCAGTTAATATTCCGTAAACACCTCTCTTACAGCTATTATCTCACCACTGAGCCTTGAGGGAGAAACTAATTCTTACTCATCTGCACATTCCCAGTGCCTGTTTGAAGGTCTATAGAATTGAAACAGGAGGGAAAGGAGTGGACAGCCTCTAAAGGAATGATATAGCCTGAGGATGTGACATACATTGGTTAGAACCAATTACGTTCAAGGTGGTGGAAGAGGCCACTTCCAGTAGACCTTGTAATACATTAGCATGCTAAATGACACACCCACAAGCGCCATAACAATTCTGAGGCTAACCATAAAAGGCCAAAAAGTGGGCGGTAGCCCAATCTCTGGAAACCCCTTCCCTTCTTACCTATCACTTCATCTCCGAATTCACCAGCAACAGAAGGAATGAACCAATGAGTAAATGAATGTAACTTCTAGGGAAGGCAGGGATTTTTGTCTTCCTTGTTCACTGATGTATCCCAAATGCTACATAGTCAGTACTCAACAAGTATCTGTTGAATGTTGCAGAAGGTTTAATGAAGAAACATACGAATACAAAGCCCACAGACCTGTAACATATGAAAATGTGCTCCACCCCACTCGTAATAAGTATAAATTAAAACTAAAGTTGTAAACTATTTCCTTCTTATTCAACTTGCCAAAATCCGAACACTTGACAACACTCCACTGAAAAGCAGTAGAGAAATGAACACTCTCGTGCACTGCTGTTGGGATTACAAAATGGTCCAACCTCCAGACAGGCCAACCGGGCAATGTCTATCAACATTTAGAAACATTTAGCCTTCTGGGGATTTATCTTACAGGTAGACTTTCACACTTGTGAAACAACTCATGTACAGGGTTATTCCTTGTTTCGAATGGTGAAAGGTTAGAAAGAGCCCAAATGTCCACAGGGAACTGGATAAATAAACTGTGGCTCATCTGTACAATGTAGTATCATGCACTTGTTTAAAAAGACGATTGAGGGACTTCTGTGGTGGTCCAGTGGTTAAGAATTCACCTTACAGAAAAAAAAGAAAAGAAGAAGAAGAATTCACCTTACAATGCATGGGACAAAGGTTCAATCCCTGGTTGGGGAACTAAGATCTCACGTGCTGCAGGGCAACTAAGTCCACACTCCGCAACTACTAAGCCCACACACCACAACTAGAGAGAAGCCTGAGTGCCACAGTGACGACCCTGCATGCCATAACCAAGACCCCATGCAGCCAAACAAATAAATAGTCTTTTAAAAGATGATTGAGGAAGCTGTCTCTGTACTGATACTGAAGTATAGTTGACCTCCCATATCTGTGGATGCAGAACTCTTGGATATGGAGGCCAACTGTACTATGTCATTTTATATCATTTTATATAAGGGACTTGAGCATCCCCAGATTTTGGTATCTGTGTGGTATCATAGAACTCATCCTCTGTGGATACCAAGGAACTACTGTATCTTTATGATCCATACTACAGAGAAGAAAGCAAAGTACAGCAAAGGCTATATAATATGCTACCTTCATGAAAGAAAGGAGGAAAAGATGAAACACACACATATTTGCACAAATATTAAAGGTTAAACAAGAAGTTGATAAAAATGGCAAGAGGATTGGGCAAAGACTGGGGTAATTTAAGACAAGGTAGAAGGAAGACTTCTTAATGTATCCTTTTTAAATAGGATCAATTTTTGATCCTTTATTTAAATTTTTGAATCATGTGAATGTGATACCTATTTGAAAGCATTAAATCACCTAAAAAACAGCCCTACTTTCAGCTGGTTACACATCGAGAAACACAAACTCAGTCCCTGAAACATATTCATGTGCTTCTCCCAAAGACCTCCAAAGACCTTCAAACAGGGACTCGAACCTGAAGCCAAAGAAATCAAACATGCATGGTGAAATTTCAGGCAACAGAGGCCTTCCACTGAGGAAGAGGGGAAGGAGAAGCACCCCACCCCCTCAATCCCATCCCCTGTCATGACTTTACACAGATCTTGCCTTTCCTAAGTGCAGCCCCTGCTCTCATCCCCAGCTCTACACTCTGCCCACACATTCAGGAAAGAGAGCCTGGAAGGTAGGCTCCTAGAATCCAGGGCTAATACCAGGCTCCTGGTTGTACATCTGCAAACGCTAGCTTTGGGTAGCATAAATGAATTTCTTTTGCTAATGGAGAATCGAGGCTTTTTGAAGAAATATATGTGGAACAGAAATATAGAAAGGTGCCCTTGACTTGCCAGAAACAGAAAAAAAAAAAGATAGGAAAAAAAAAAAAAAAGCTATAACCAGCCACTGATATCAAAACCTGGGCAGTTTATTTGGCACAAATCCTATGATCATGAATGTCTCAGAGCTGTAATTCTGTCTGATTACTCTGTGCTGTCAGGAGGGTGAAAAAACCCAGAAGATTAATGTTTTGTGTGGCAATAAGGTGGCAGGCTTGCAACTCTAAGCTTATCTCCCATGAATCAGAAGCAGTGCTGAGAGGCTTCAAGAGACAGGGACATTTTATAATGATTTTTTTTTTTTTTTTGGCAGAAAGAGACCTGTCAAGCCCAGATTCATTAGCTTCTGCTGCTGTTGGCTTCTTTCGTAGACAGGCCAAATCTCCCTGTGCACAGCTCCCTCTTCCCTTCTCCAGTGGCTTTTGTGGCAACAAGCTATGTGGGAGAGGGGATATATGGATGTGAAGGGCAGGGGACAAGGCTAACTTGGATATGAGCTCTGGTTTCCAACCTTTGTTAACATGCAGAAGCCTCAGAAACAGCTTTCTGCATTTTAATGCAGAAAAGCTTTCAATGGGAGGTAAAGTTCAAGAGTTGCTTCTAGCTCTTTCCCAGGGCACACATGGAAAATGTGGCCCATTTAAAACAAGAACTACTGTTCAGTTGATCTACCTATGGACCCAAAACCTTAAAGCTATAGCATGTGTGCCCAGTCATGTCTGACTCTTTGTGATCCTATGGACCGTAGCCCACCAGGCTCCTCTGTCCATGGGGATTCTCCAGGCAAGAATACTGGAGTGGGTGGCTGTTTCCTCCTCCAGGGGATCTTCCTGACCCTGGGATCAAACCTGTCTCTGGCATCTTCTGCACTGGAAGGCAGATTCTTTACCACTGAGCCACCTGGGAAGTCCATAAAGCTGTATAGCACCTAGAATTTAATTACAAACATAAATCTGCCCATTTTAATAATGAAGTGAAATCACTTAGTCGTGTCCAACTCTTTGCGACCCTATGGAATGTAGCCTACCACCCTCCTCCATCCAAAGGATTTTCCAGCCAAGAGTACTGGAGTGGGTTGCCATTTCCTTCTCCAGAGGATCTTCCCGACCCAGGGATAGAACCCAGGTCTCTCACATTGTAGGCAGACGCTTTACCGTCTGAGTAGTACCAGCCAAAATTTGCATGTAGAGTTATACTACATATAAGCTGTGTGACTTTGGAAAAGTTACTTAACCTCTCTGAGATTCAGTCTATAAGATGAAGATAATATTATCTAACAAGGGGGTTGTAAGGATGAAATGAGATAAAGTTATGCATTATCTTCCATTAAGGCATATACCCAGGGTTCAGAAGTTAACTCCAGCATTTATTAACCATTTATTAATCTTTAGGAAGCTCCCCAATCTCTCTAAACTTCAATTTTCATATCTTTAAATAGGAAATAATAATCTTCACAGGCCAATGAGGAAGGGCAGTAAGTCCCCTACATATCGGAGAGCATATCAGTAAGTCCAATGTGTTCGTAAGTGCAACAAAGTTACCCTAAGTACCCAACTAACACAATTGGCTATATAGTACTGTACTGTAATACGTTTACAATACTTTTCACATAAGTATTACATAAAAAACAAGCACAAAAATTTAAAGAAAACTTTTTTAATCTTACAGCTCAGCTCAGTCCCTTGGAAAATACAGTAGTACAGTACCACAGTTGGCATACAGGGGCTGGCATTGAGTGAACAGGCAAGAAGAGTTACTGACTGGAGGAGGGAGGGGGTGGAGGATGGTAGAGCTGAAGGACCATCAGCAACAGGAGACAGAGGGCAAGCTGCAATTTCACTCACATCTGACTTTGATGGCACAGGTTCTGGTTCCTTGCTGGATTCTACCCTCTTGAAAAAATAATCCAGTCATGTCTGGGTAGTAGCTCTTTCTTTCTTGTCATAGGTGACATGGTGACATGGTGCGCTGGATTGCATTCTGAATGTCTGCTGCAACCTACCTGTCCCCTTCTAGGTTTGGGTCCTGTGCCTCAATACTAACAGTGCCTCCTTAAATAAAGAAAATCTTGCCATTTCCTGCATCATGAATCTTTTTGGTTTTTCAGTGACTTCTTCCACTTGTCTCTCTTCGTCCTTTCTCTCTTCCCCTCCATCTTTTCACTTCACTCCACTCTCTCAATTATTTTCACTTTCGTTTCCATCATTATCACTTGGTTCCTCTTAGCAGAACCAGCTACATCACCACTGCTTTTACATTTGCTTCCAGACATCCTGGGCTTGAAATAAAGGTACTGTACTCTATACAGTACTGTACAGTAAAGTACACAAAAGCACAACCACTCATTGAGGATGCACTCACGTGACGATGTACACCAGACACGTCGACTAACAGGTGATTGGACATTTGAAAGCACATTCACATCTTTGAAAGTTCACAACTTGAAGGTTCATTTATACCACTACTTACTTTAATTACCACTAAACACAGATCAAAAACATAGCACCAGTGCCTGGCAGAGTAATCATTTCAGAAGTGAAAGCTAGTAGTAATGGTAGGAGTAGTAAGAGGAAGAGGAGGAGGAGGAGAAGAAGGAGGAAGAGGATAGAAATATACACAAAAACCACAGGAAGAGAGATTTGACTTAGACATAAGAACTTAGTGACACAAAGTTTTTTAATTGAGGTACATTTGATTTACAAAGTTCCAGGTGTACAGCGAAGTGATTCAGTTATACATACTTATATGTATATATATATTTCAGATTATTATCCATTATAGATTATTATAAGATATTGAATATAGTTCCCTGCGCTATACAGTAAATCCTTGTTGTTTATCGTATATAGTAGTGTGTATCTGTTAATCCCATATTCCTAATTTATTCCTCTCCCCTGCCTTTTCCCCTTTGGTAACTGTAATTTTGTTTTCTATAGAATGACTCTAAATTTATTCCTCCTCCCACTTCCACCACACACGAAACACACACTTAAAAACTCTATATGACTCCAAACTCCATAGTATCTTATATAAAGCCTTTCAAGATCTCTGTCCTCTTTATATTTTTTCCAGCTTCATCATCTTCCTATCCCTTTCCTCTGCACTGCAGCTCAGACAATAATTCCCATAATTCTCATGTCCTGAACGTGCAAGACTATCTAGCCTGTTGTTATTATTTGTTATTTATATGATTATTTAGGTCATTTGTTGAGCTCTTGCCATATGCTAAGCATATGCTTTATTCCCAGTTGACTGTCAGCCCCGTAAGGAGCAGGGCCACCATTGTCATGGATTTACTCCTGGACCCACACTGTCCAGCCAAGTGCCTGGTCCATGGGGGGCCGTCAGTAAATGCCTGAATGAATCTAGCTCTCACAACAACTCTATCAGATGCATATAGCTTATTCACATTTTATAGATAAGAAACCAAGGCTCAGCTACATTAAATAAAACTCATAAAAGTTGTAGCGTTGAGACTCCAACCCAAGTTTGCCTGATTCCAGAAGTTCTCCTTGGAGCCACTCTCTTGGCCATCTCAGTCTCCCCAGTGCACACCATTAATCCTCATGCTTTGGTTTCTCTGATCCTGCTGCCAACCCTATCCTTTCCTCTCTGTCCATCCTATAAGCCCATCCTTTAAGACTCACTTCATGTCATTGTCTCTTATGATTACTCTACTTTTTATATTCCACTTTATTCTGAAAATTATTTGAGATGGCTTTCATAGTGAAAACAAGAGAACAAGGAAATGCTAAAAGCAAAGCCAAAAGAAAATTAGAATTATCAAAGGAAACAAAAACCCAGGGAGGCAAGATTCACCTAGAAAAAAAAAATGCTTGCTAAAAGACTCCTCTGTTTTTGAAGATGTGGGCCACAAATTTATTTCTAAGCTTGCTAGCAGCAAAGGCAAGGATAGAAACTTGATTAGTTACAGGATTCCTAGTTTCCATAAGTTAAAAAAAAATCTACCCCTTTCATTTTAAAAAGAAGCTCATTTTTTTCCCTCAGATATGAGAGAAACATTCTCCAAGGATTCTCAAAAAAAGAGATACTGTAAGATGAATTGGATGGAATCCTCCACAACACTCCTACGATGAATTTGATAGGAAACTGCTTATTTTATTAATATCCCTCATTGCAAAACAATCACTTCCTCTGAGAAATCTTTCTTGGTTACCACCCCCAGCTTCTCAAGGCTGAAATAGGGCCCATCTATATTCCCATAACATCTTGTCCTTCCTTCAATCAAACTACATTATAATTATTTAAATATCTATATTCTTCATCAGAGTGAGAGCTTTGGGGGAATATGTAGCATGTTTTGGTTACCCCCATAATTGTATCTCAATTTCCTTATCTGTAAATGGCGATATTAGTAGTACCTACCTCCTGGAGTTGTTGATGAGGAAAAGTTAATACATGTAAAATGCATAGAACAGTGCCCAGGGTGAGCACACAGATAAGTATTAACTATTATGTGCAACACCAGGCATCAGACATTCAAAGTGTTGGATAAATGGATCAATGTACGAGCCTGTGAATTCTCTTTGCCTAGAGAGCTCTCAAACTATGGAAGAAGCCATTAGTCTTAAGTTGTTTACTCTCTTTAGGTCTCTATTCAAAGGTCACTTTTCAGTGAGGTTCTACCCTGACCCTGCTATCTAAAATTGTAACACCTCAAAATATTTCCTATATCCCCTTCCTTGCTTCTTTTTTCTTTGCCTTTGCACTTCACACTATCTAACATATTATGTTTGATTATTTACTGTGTTTATTCCTACCCTTCCCCACTAGAATAGAAGCTCCATAAAGCCAAGGATGCTGTTTGTTTCTAGATAAGAACTTGGCAAATAGTGAATGATCAATAAATACTGATTGAAAGCATCATTGTGTGGAACCAAAGCAGAGTGGGGACTAGGATGAAACAAGCAAGGTGCCCAAGGCATATTTAAGAAAGTACTCACTCTAAGGATGGTGCACCAAGCCTCATTTTCCATAACCTTAAGAAAGTGACACCTTACAGTTTCAGCCTAGGCACCTTGCCCTGAAAGCAGGGGATGGACCAGATGACCTAGTGGGGTTCCATCTAGTCCTGAGCAGTGGAATGGAGGTAAATGCTTACCAACCATCTCTTTGCAGGGTGACCGCAATTTATAATGTTTGCCAATTTCTGTGGTGTAAATATTCCCACATGGTCCATTTGAAGCTATCAGTGAAATGTCTCCAAACAGAGAATGGGGAAACATGCCCAAACTTCTCTTATGAGCTGATGCAAGTTGACTTCTGCACACCACTGGCCAGGATTCCTGGACTTTTTACTAACTGCAACCAAGGCCAACATGAAGGATGGTAAAGAGACATTAAAAAGGATAAGTGGATTAGCAATACCCATCTCCACCACTAAAAAATTGTCCAGATGTGCACATTCTGAATGGAGGACCAGTGGCCTTACTTTCAAATTATGAGGGATAAAAGGAGCAAATCTAGTGTTTTGTGTGTACATAATATGATAAAGTAAGTACCACTATTGCCCCCATTTTACAGATGAAGCAACTGGAGCATAAAGACGATTAATAACTTGACCAAGGTGACACATCTAGGAAGAGGCAGAGCCAAGATTCAAAGAGAAGCATGTTAGATTCCAAAATCCATGTGTTTTCTCTATATAGCATAATATGGGGCTATGGCTTCAGAATATGGTGAGATGACCGCAGGTATACACTGAGAAGCTTCCATAGGCCCAGGCATGTATCATAGGTAAATTCCCTTCTCCCCATTTGCCCAAGCTTCCACTAGCTCCAGAGGACAGTGGTTGCAGCTGTCTGATTTTCTATATTCAGTGACAAGCACAATGTCCAGAGCATAGACCTTATTCTATAAATAATATCTAATGATGAAAGGAATAAAAAGAAGAAAGAAAGTAAATGGAGGAGAGGAAGGAATTTTTGCTCCATGGATACTATTTGTATTTATGGATTACTTGAGAAGACTTTGGGCTTCCCTGGTGGCTCAGATGATAAAGCGCCCGCCTGCAATGCAGGAGACCCAGGTTCGATCCCTGCGTTGGGAAGATGCCCTGGAGAAGGAAATGGCAACCCACTCCAGTATTCTTGCCTGGAGAATCCCATGGACAGAGGACAAAAATGTTTGCATAGGTAGCCCCAAGCAAATTCCTCTTTTCAACTTCTACTAATTAGATGAAGCTAAAGCCTGCAGTGGATTCTTTCTTATGTCTTTTACCAGAGATTCACAAGGATGTGGAATTGGGGGGATGGATTCTGGGATTATCATTTTTGCAGATTTGTTTTCCTAATTTTTGTGGGGAATAGCAGGCAATGCCCAGGGAGGTCACTGAGTGTCACAGGAAAGGGGCACAGGCTTTACAATTCCCATGACTTATCCCTAGAGGAGGCAGTCCTCTCCCATAGATATTTGAACAGTGACTGAATTCAAGTTATCAGCTAAATTGCAGGACTCTTCCATTCAGGAGCCTTACCTAAACACCTTTTGTGAGATTTTTTTAAAGAGATAAAATTATCTTCAGGTTGGTTGGTTTTTTTTCGGTCTCTCCTTCTTATTCATGAACATATAATCAGTGCCAGGCTTGTTGCAGGGAAGAAAGTGAGCTGTGAGAGGTTGGTCACATCCCAGGTCTCAGGTGAATCCCTGGATGGCTGCCAAGGGTGGGTTCTTGGCTTTGTGCAGGAAAGAATTCAAGAGAGCACCATAGTAAAGAGAAATAAGTTTATTCAGGGAGATACACACTCCACAGAGTGTGGACCATCTCAGAAGGCAAGAGGCACCAGGGTACAGTATTGTCAGTTTTTATAGAAGTGGGTAATTGCATAGGCTAATAAGCGGGAGGAGTATTCAGCTATTTAGGGGAAAGGGTGGGGATTTCCAGGAACTGGGCCACTGCCCACTTTTTGACCTTTGTGGTTGACCTTGGAAACTGTCATGCCATCTGTTGGTATGTCATTTAGCTTGCTGACGTGTTACAATGAACTGAGGTTCAACGTCTAGTGGAAGTTGGACCTAGTCGGTTCTAACCAGTTTATGTTGTGTCTTCAGGTTATATCTATTCTATTAAAGGTTATACTCTTCCCCCTTCCTGTCTCAAGGCCAAAGGTTACCCAAGTTTAAATATTCTGGACTGATTCAACACCTGGGGTCGTATACTGGAACCGCATCCAGGAGAGGTGGCCAGGAGACTGAATGCATCCCAAAGACATATTTTTGCTCAGCATGCTCAATATTTCAGGATCATTTTTTGGCAATTTGAAAGTATTTATTAAAAAACAAGGAGATTTTGCATTTTTAAAACATCAGCTCTTTTAGTTTCTCTTGAAAAATGCAGAAGCTCTGCCAACTCTAGGCACGCAGTCTGACCTGAATCCTTGCAGGGCTGGAGCTGAAGAGTGACTGCCCTGCATGACAGAGCATGCACCCCTTCTCTCACCTCTGATCCACCACTTCCTCTTCTCCGCCAGGCACAGAGGCAGGCTGTCATTTGTGCTATTTCATAATTCAGATGAGTATGCGCTCTCTAGTTTGCCACAAAGACTAGTGCACAACACCCACTAGATTTATTTCAGTTGCCTACCTGGCTCCTGCTATCACTAGGTCTGTGTCTCTGACCCCTACTCTAAGGACATAAGGCTGGTCTTAGACATGGACAGGGTTTGTAGCTGCCAGCACCGATCCGTGACAGGTTGCCAATACAAAGGCCCTATGCTTCAAAAATAGCTTTTCAGGGACCTACCTGCCTGAAATTCGCACTATCACTCACTTCTTAGGTTAAAGAACATGGCCTTCCCCTTTCAAAATGAAAGCATGTTAAGTTGGGAGGGACAGCCTATTCTGCTGGTTTCCAGGAACACGAAGGGGAGAGGGTCTGCAGCAGAAGGATTTTGGAAGGGGTTTAGGATAGCTAACATTGTTCAAGTCACTTAGCTAGTCTCCAGCAAAAGGAAGAGAGAGCATGTAGAGAATAAGTCACACCATGAGTAAACTTTGCTGAGAAGAGGCCAAGAAGAAGGGTTCAGCAGAGCCTGAGGACACACCCAGGGTGGCAGGCGCTGGTGGCCCTGTGGGTGGAGGAGGAATGAGAGTGCAGAAAAACATCTGCCTTTTGTAGCCAGTGGGTCCTTCAGAGAAAGAATGAATTCGTTCTTCATTGGCTGGGTTGGCTGTAACTCACAGGTGGTGTGAAGGCTGGAGCTCTATAAACAGATCCTCTCGCAGTTACCAGAAGCTATTTTTGATCCTTGCAACATCATATGCTGGGCAGACAGTGCCCCTGTTGGAAAGCAGAGTCAAGCGACACAGCAGTTGGTAGCTCCCCTAGGGAGAGAGTTTCTGTTGTTGTTGTTGTTTTTTTCCATTCCAGCACACCCTGAGCCACCCCTTCACCCTTCCCATCCTGCAAGCCTGGCATCTACTAGCAGCAACCCCTCCCCAGCTCCCTGGAGCCCAGAGTGGTCTGTGGAAAGCCAGGTGGGATCCAGTAGCCAGGCAGCTCCCCAAACTCTCCTGTCCACCACTCCCAGCCGGCTGGATTCCAGGACACTCCTGCTTCCCTGGCCTCTCCCCTGTCACAGGCCTCAGTCATAGGCAGCTCTTTCTTGCTTCTCTCTCTCTCTCTCTCTTTTTTTTGACTGCACTTCACAGCATGTGGGATTTTAGTTCCCAGACCTGTGATCAAACCCATGCCTCCTGCAGTGGAAATGTGGATTCTTAATCATGGGACCGCCAGGGAAGTCCCTTTCTTGCTTCTCTGACCTGGCTTTGCTCTCAGGACTTCAATTAGAAGAGGCTCAGAAATTCAGGGAAATGGCAGTTTTGAATACATGGGGAGGGAGATGACCCAGGTTGGGGGGTGGTCTTTATTTTACTGTTTGAGGAGTAGCAACCAGAGGGGAGTGGATGCAGGGCATAGAAGGGGACAGAAGAGTCAGGGGAAGGACTTGGCTTCCCTTAACATTTTCCTCCCATTCTCCTCCTCTGAGTGACTCCAGCTCTGGCCATATCCCCTGTGCCTCTTGGGGAACCCCCAACCTCCACTTACACAACATTATTCTGGGGCCCAGCTCTTTCCTCCAACTTGCCTCCTACTACCTGTGCCCAGGCTGCAGCATGCTGATTTACGGATTAGTCAGATGAACACATAACACCCACCTCCCCTCAGCCTTGGCAGCTTACATATCCATGAGAGTGACAAGAAGGGTGGAAATAATTATTATCTACTTTATTTTATATGGAAGCCAATCCTCGCAGGGCCCACACTATTCCTCTCAAGCAGTGGTTGGTACTTGGAGGGGCCGCGTGACCTTTTTAGGCCACTGGGAGAGCCCGGAAAGTGGTAATTTACCAAAGTCAACCCTTGATTCCTCCTGTGATTTATCCACTTGGTGGATTATCTGAGGATAATGCCTGTCTCTAAGCTGGTTTCCCCCTGCCTGCTAGCCTGCTTCTGAGCTGTTTTCCCCTCTGCTCCCATGACAGCCTGTGGATGTGTGCTTAAGGAATGCAAAGTTGAACATTTGCCTACGCAAAATGGAAATACAGAAGAAAATTGGACGGGGAAAAGGGGGTGCACACAATCCTCTGATTCTTTCCTGTCAGCCAGAAATGATTTGAGACCTTCAATTAAATCCCCAAATTCCAACTGTACACTATATGCAAAAGTCTTACTTTGGTAGCTAAAGAGACAGTACCTTTATTTGTCCTACGTGGCTTCTTTTTGTTTCTTAGGGGCCCCAGAGATGCAAGAGAGTTAAATATGAATGAAACAAGTTGACC
Source organism: Oryx dammah (assembly GCF_014754425.2). NCBI lineage: Eukaryota > Metazoa > Chordata > Mammalia > Artiodactyla > Bovidae > Oryx > Oryx dammah. The sequence goes on from NW_024070207.1 coordinate 15,899,506, forward strand.
AATAAGGCAAATTATACATTATCATAATTATCATCATCACAAAGACAGCTAACACTTGTTTAGTTGCTAAGTAGTGTCTGACTCTTTTGTAACTGCATGGACTGTAGCCCATCAGGCTCCTCTGCATATGGGAATTTCTAGGGAAGAATACTGGAGTGGGTTGCTATTTCCATCTCCAGAGGATCTTCCTGACCCAGGGATCAAACCCGAGTCTCCTGTGTCTCCTGCACTGGCAGGCAAATTCTTTACCACTGAGCCATCTGGAAAGCCCTCTGTTCAGTTCAGTTCAGTCGCTCAGTCGTGTCTGACTGTTTGCGACCCCAAGAATCGCAGCACGCCAAGCCTCCCTGTCCATTACCATCTCCCAGAGTTCACTCAGACTCACGTCCATCGAGTCCGTGAGGCCATCCAGCCATCTCATCCTCTGTCGTCCCCTTCTCCTCCTGCCCCCAATCCCTCCCAGCATCAGAGTCTTTTCCAATGAGTCAACTCTTCACATGAGGTGGCCAAAGTACTGGAGTTTCAGCTTTAGCATCATTCCTTCCAAAGAAATCCCAGGG
>NW_024070207.1:15905065-16120970 GCF_014754425.2 Oryx dammah
CCCTGGGATTTCTTTGGAAGGAATGATGCTAAAGCTGAAACTCCAGTCCTTTGGCCACCTCATGCGAAGAGTTGACTCTTTGGAAAAGACTCTGATGCTGGGAGGGATTGGGGGCAGGAGAAGAAGGGGACGACAGAGGATGAGATGGCTGGATGGCCTCACGGACTCGATGGACGTGAGTCTGAGTGAACTCCGGGAGATGGTGATGAACAGGGAGGCTTGGCATGCTGCGATTCATGGGATTGCAAAGAGTCGAACACGACTGAGCGACTGAACTGTACTGAACTGATATACATGTTAATTTCTTACCTCATATGTTTATATGTATACACACAAAAATTAATTAAAAAGCCAAAAATTGCAGATATTTTGACCAATACTCTGCATTGGTCGGCCCCACATCAAGATGCTTAGTGAGTACTGGAATTCATTCCCAGGCCTGGATCCCATCAAAAGTTTTAATGCCTTTTCCAGTGGCTCAGCCAACTCTCCCTGATCCCAGTGACTTAGAGGACCATGATTCTACAGCTGACCCTGGGTTCTACCTGCACGGAATCCCTTGTTTTTTTCCTAAGACAGAAAACTTTGGGCTTCTCAAATAACGTTCTATTCTGAGGCAGTAACCCACTGGGACCGGAGAAGGCAATGGCACCCCACTTCAGTACTCTTGCCTGGAAAATTCCATGGACAGAGGAGCCTGGTAGGCTGCAGTCCATGGTGTCGCGAAGAGTCGGACACGACTGAACGACTTCCCTTTCACTTTTCACTTTCATGCATTGGAGAAGGAAATGGCAACCCGCTCCAGTGTTCTTTCCTGGAGAATCCCAGGGACGGGGGAGCCTGGTGGGCTGCCGTCTATGGGGTCACACAGAGTCGGACACGACTGAAGTGACTTAGCAGGAGCAACCCACGGGACTCACACAGGGAAAACCAGCCAGCCTGGCAGACTTCATTGCTTTAAGTAAAGCTTCAGCTGCTGAAGATTCCTGGCTGTGTGATGCCAAGGGAAGAGAATGGATGAGAGGAACTCAGGAAACATGAGTTTGTAATCTTGGTTCTGCTTTTCTGCCGGTGAGTAGGGAGCAGAGAAGAAGGAGGTAGCAGAAGGGTATGGAAAGTATTTGTGAGTTATATCACCTCACCGCCTATAGCCCCCAAATGGACATGAATAACGTGATACTTTATTACTTCCCCTCTCCCAGAGGTGCTTTTGTTATCTCCTTTTCCCTCCTCAAAATTGGCAGGGCCTTGGCATAAAGTGTCACACGCCACTGCAATACCCAACCATTTCCCACTCTTTGCTTAGCTGACTTCTTGTTCCTGCCACTGATAGTTCATTCATCCATGCAATATTTATTGAGGGTTATTATGTGCCAGGCAGGCTTCTCAGGGGGCACTAATGGTTAAGAATGCCCCCGCCAATGAAGGTAGATGCCAGAGACAAGGGTCTGATCCCTGAGTCAAGAAGATCCCCTGGAGGAGGGCATGGCAACCAACTCCAGCATTCTTGCCTGGAGAATCCCAAGGACAGAGAAGCCTCACTGATGGGCTACAGTCCATGGATTCACACAGAGTCAGACACGACTGAAGTGACTTCACCAAGCACTGCTCTAGGCACCCAAGATAGAGCAGTGAATACATCAGACCAAAATACCTGCTCTTGGGAAGCCTGCATTCTATTGAAATGAAACAGACAATAAATGAAATAGGTAAAATAGTATTGAATACTATTAGGATACTATTAGAATACTATTGAATACTATTAGAGGAAAATGAAATAGGAATGGGAGGTAGAGATACTGGGATAGTTTCGTGGGAGGGGGGTGACAATTTGAAACAGCGTGCATAGGCAAGGCCTCTCTGAGAAAGTGACATCTGAGCAAAGACCAAAGAGAGGTGGGGAAGAAAGTTACATTGAGAATAGACTCTAGGGAGAAAAAGAAGCAAAGAGAACAGCTAGGAGGCATGGCAGATTCGATTAGTGTTCTTAATTTTTCACTCCCTTCCTGTTATAGAATTTTTATGCATCCCCTCATCAAGTGACTTTGAAATACTTCCTTCTAGAGCAAGTAGACTATATTTCAACACCACGTTGCCTGCTGAACGTGGCCACATGACTTGCAATGTCCAGTGGAATGTCAATGGATAGGATGCTAGCAGAGATTTTAAATGTGCTTGCCTGATTTAGCTTGGCCTCTTGTGCACCTGCCATCTGCTGTGAGAACACACCCCAGCTGACTGCTGGTCCTAGAATAAAGAACTAGATAAAGAGGATATGAACTTGACTCTCAGCCTGAAGCAGAGTCATCCCAGCCAACCCACAGACCCATGAACAAGCAAAATAAATGTTATAAGCAATTAATATTTGGGGATTGTTTGGCAGATAGAGGAGGTTGTGCAGTAATCCAGCTAAGAGATGATGATGCTTTAGATCAAGGTGATGATAGTGGAAATGATAGAAAATGATCAGATTCTGGATATATTTTGAAGACAGAACTGACAGTATTTGCTGATGAATTGGATGTGGGGTATGAAAGAGAAACAGCAACAGAGAGAATATTCAAGGACAACTCCAAACAATTTGGCTTGAGCAACTGGAAAGAGGGAGTTATTATTTAAGAAAATGGGAACGGCTTAAGGTGAAACAGCTTTGTGGGGAGGAGGACTATCAGAAGTTTGGCTTTGGACCTTATCAGATAACTCATAGTTCAGTGTTTCCCCAAAGACTGTCCTAAGATTTGTTTAGACTTTGAAAGAATAATGATACCTTCATCTCCCTGAATTGTTTGGAAAACTCTGAAGCCCCCACCCCACTGACCCATCACTCCATTTCCCTACCTATTGGTGGTTTTGAAATTTTGCATTGAAGGAGTTTGAAGAAAGCAGTCTGTTTAAAAGGGAGATATAGGACTCTTTTTGAAGCTGCCTTTGCAAAAAAAAAAAGCACATGGTTTTCACTTGACTTGTGTACTACAAAGCAATGAAAAGAGCAGTTTTTTTCTGAATATGCTTTTGTTTACACATTACTTAAGCCTGAGTAAATGTTGCTTTTCTATATCATATAATACAAACCAAGAGGAAGTTCTTATGGCCAATCTCACATCACACATTAGAACAAAAACTCCCAATAGCTAAGGACCACAGGGCACCATTAATTGGAAGATCTACTTTGATCCAAGAACTGCACTAGATGCCGAGAATGCAGCAATGCAGCAGAATGTATTACTGTCTAAATTTATTGTCACCCATGCCTGAGTGACATATATATTATATACTTGCCCATCTTGTTCAACTCAGCAGTAGTGACTCTGCCATTTCCAAGCAGAAGCTTTCAGAGCCATAGCACGATGACTCTATGGTCTGCTTCTGTCTGCTATGGAAACATCAGTATCTCAGATAGGGGCCACTCTGTGCACCTGGTCCCAGAGTGAAGACACATGGAGCACAGCCATTACCAACCCACAGCCAACATATAATAAATATGAGCAAGAAATAAGTCTTTGTTTGGGGAACCGTTTGTTACTGCAGCATGTGTGTGTGTGTGTATGTGTGTGTGTGTGTGTGTGTGTGTGTGTGTGTTAGTCGCTCAGTTGTGTCTAACTCTTTGTGACCCCATGGACTGTGGCCTGCCAGGCTCCTCTGTCCATGGGATTTTCCAGGCAAGAATACTGGAGTGGGTTGCCTTCTGCAGAGGATCGAACCCTGGTCTCCTGCATTGCAGACAGATTTTTTACCATCTGAGCCACCAGAGAAGCCCTAACACACACACACACACACACACACACACACACACACACACACGAGATTTAAAAAATTATGAGAAAAATGTTGTCCATAGTAGCTTGGATTATAAGAAATGGGGAGCCACTTATGGTTTTAAATGTGGCATGAGGGGAATTTAGCCTTAGTTTTAGGAAGATAAGCCATTGGGGCGGCAATGTAAACGATGGAATGAGAGGTAAGAGACTGGTGAATGGCAGCAGAAAAGAAAGGTAAGGTAATTCAGAACAGCACAGGCAAATGATGACAAGGAATAAGAATGAAGGAAGTAGCAGCAAAAATGGACGGTCTAGAGGTAAGGCCAGGGTTTCCAGCTTAGTTAAAATATAAATATGGGAATATATTTCTGTCTGCTCAGGGCTATGGATTTCTTACCTTCACCTGTTTTGAAGAACTATCAAAAGTAGAGCACTCAGGGAATTCCCTGGTAGTCTGGTGGTTAGAAACTCCACATACTTTCACTGCCAAGGGCATGAGTTCAATCCCTGGTCAGGGAACTAAGATCCCACAAGCTGCACTTAGCCTAAACTGACTATTCAGTTCAGTCGCTCAGTCGTGTCCGACTCTTTGCAACCCTATGAATCGCAGCATGCCAGGCCTCCCTGTTCATCACCAACTCCCGGAGTTCACTCAGATTAATGTCCATTGAGTCAGTGATGCCATCCAGCCATCTCATCCTCTGTCGTCCCCTTCTCCTCCTGCCCCTAATCCCTCCCAGCATCAAAGTCTTTACCAATGAGTCAACTCTTCGCATGAGGTGGCCAAAGTACTGGAGTTTCAGCTTTAGCATCATTCCTTCCAAAGAAATTAAGTTGTAAATGGGGCACATGTGGTCATTGCCCTCATGGGATGTACAAAGAGATAAGGAAAGCAGTAAACAAGTAGGAAACAGAGAGAGAGGGAGGGAATTATTGTAAGGAAATGTATGTAGTGAAAATGATTACCTCTGTGTGTGTGTGTGTGTGTGTGTGTGTGTGTGTATGTAGACCTACATAGATGGTCAGGTAAGGTATGTTGCTGCCCCTTGACCCACAGAGCATGAAACCAACTCTTCTTTCTTTCTCTCTTCTTCATCTTTTCCCTTTCCTCTTCTCTTATCATCCCCTAACACCAAGTCTTATCCATCCCACCTTCCTCTCCATGATACTTTCTCCAGATTCTATCTTTCTTTTCTTACAACTCTCCACATTCATATGCATAGACATATGTGTACAGATGTGTATACTCAAGTGCACTTGCACACATGGACACACACACACACAGAGGCAGTGCTTTGGAGACTGAACTTGATCATCATAACCCAGGAGCCCTGCTTATCCTACCAGAATTGTTGCACTGCTTTAATTACAGCCATTATTCACAACACCTCGCACATTTTCTGTCTTGTTGACAGTATTTGGGAAGCAGCAGCTGCTCCCTTACTTTCACATTGATTGCTACTGTTTTGCCTTGCAAAGGGATATTACACATCACAGTTAAACACAAATCTTCTTCAAGATGGCTTCTGTTCCCAGCCATTCAGATCCCATCTCTTTCATTCAGCTGAGCTCTGCAGAGCACTTTCAGATTGGCTCCTCTGCTTGACTTACTTCAAAATGTCTGGCTTTCATTTCATTCCACCTCCCTTCCAAGTACCCTAACATCTCTGCTGCCTCTGTGGCTGCCTGTCCCTCCAGTTTCCATTGGTCTGTCTCAAGATAACCTGCCTCTCCCAGGAAACATCTCTGTGACTTTATTCATGAGTTCCATGGGGTTTTGAAGGACTTTGGAAGAAATCCATGACCCCCCTCCCCCAGCTCATTGCTCCTGAAACAACACAATTTGTAGTGTATTTCTTCACATTAAAGCTCCCAAGCTAAGTGGTTTATGAAAGTGAAAGCTGCTCAGTCGTGTCCGACTATTTGCAACCCCATGGACTGTCTCCAGGCCAGAATACTGGAGTGGATAACCTTTCCCTTCTCCAAGGGATCTTCCTAACCCAGGGATTGAAACCAGGTCTCCCACGTTACAGGCAGATTTTTTACTAGCTAAGCCACAAGGGAAGCCCAGTGGTTTGTACTTAAAAAAAAAGGATCATGGACTGGGATTTTCTTGGTAGACCAGTGGTTAAGAATGAGCTTGTGATGCAGGGGGCCTGGGTTCAATCCCTGATCAAGAAACTAGATCCCACATGCCACAACTAAAGATCCTGTATGCTGCAACTAAGACACAGTGCAGCCAATAAAAAAGAGAGAGAGAGAGAGAGATCAAGGACCCCTTAACTATCTGATCAGATGTATGACTGCTTTTTTTAGAAAAATGCACATACTCACAGCATTTAACATACAATTTCAGAAGATTCTTGAATTTTCTAAAGTCCATTCATGCACCACCTGTCTCAGGGGTACATGAGTCTCAAGTGAGGATAGCTGATGATAACATCAGTCCCACCGAGAAGGGTCAGCATCTATCAGTGAGAATGGTTATAACAAGTTCTTTACAGAAGCTTTAACCAGGAGGGTAACATGAGAATGCAGGCCTAAGTACATGACTTGAAAAGGTTGCCTAACTTCACTTCTGCCTTTCTTCTACTCTCCGCTTTCCACTATCTGACCCACGCTCAGGCCCTTTTCTCACTACAGTCTTCTCTCAGAGGGCCTGATGCCCAAGGACAGCTCCCCAGAGCACACAGGATGGACCACCAGGCCTGAGATTTGCCACGTGTTGTGAAGTTCCAGGTCAGTTGGCAAGGCTGGCCCAAGCACCAGCACGTTCCCTGAACTCCTTTTGGACTTCTGGCCAGGGCTGATTTTTCTCCATGACTGGTAAACTCTGACAAGTTGAAAATAATAATGCAGATGGGAAATGATGTGCTTCCTGCCCTGGAAGGCATTCTAGGGTTTCCCTTGATTTTCCTAAATAAACAGGTAGCGTGTGTTTGTGTGCTTAGTCATGTCTGAATCTGTGGCCCCATGGACTGTAGCCCATCAGGCTCCACTGTCCATGGAATTTTCCAGGCAAGAATACTGGATTGGGTTGCCATTTCCTACTCCAGGAATCTTCCCAACCCAAGGATCAAACCCACATCTTGAACCCGAATCTCTTGCGTCTCCTGCAATAGACAGGCAGATTCTTTACCACTAGTGCCACTTGGGAAACCCCCAGGCAGATCTGGGATAAAAGGGTGGATATACAGAATTGCAGCTGAGAGGCTGAACTGAATGAAAAAAAATGGAGGAGTGCTTTTAGGGGACCCCATGTAAATAAGGTGTTAGAGAGTAAATGTAGTGTAAATAAGGCATTAGGGAGTGTGATTAGTGAGGCTGATTGGCTGAGAATGGGAGAATGTACAAAAGGCAGGAGATTTGGAGGTCCTAGCCTGCTGAGGACAAGCCACTTTTCCATTCTGAGAGTCAGTTTCCTGGATGTCAGAATCTGGCAGACCAGTGTTCCGTTCATTTCTAAGTCTGTCATGCATGACGCTCTCACCCAATCAAGCAAGTAAGGTGGCTGCCTGGATCACAATTCCCCTTCTGTTAGGGAGGAATCTTGCTGAAGGGGTTAAAAGCATGGAACCAGGGAGCAGACTGTCCAGCTTTCCCACCCTTAGCTGTGTGACTTCCAGCAAATCATCTGTAACCTCTCTGAGCCTCAGTTTCTTCATCTGTAATATGGGAATCAGTGTGTCCCCTCATTTGTTTGTTGTGAGGCTTAAATGAAATAATGCACATTACTTAGATTACTTGGTAGCACACAGTAAGCACTCAGTGTGTGCTAGTCATGATTATTATTCCCTGAGAGTAACCCTTTGTATACATAAAGGTGGAATCTCCCCCCGACACACACTCAGTAGCCATACTTGTACTCAGTGACTCTGCCTTCCAGTCATAGCTGAGTAAATCTGAGACAGATCCTTGGCATAGAGCAAGTCAGAAAGGACAAGGTGCTGAAACTGAGTCACATTAATGGCAGCGCTTTGTTTCCAGTTTTTAATTGGAGGATAATTGCTTAATAATGTTGTGTTAGTTTCTGCTATGAAACTATATATATATATAGAGAGACCATATATATATATATATATTCCCTCCTTGTTGAGCCTCCCTCCCACCCCCCATCCCACCCCTCTAGGCCATCACATAGCTCCAGGCTGGGCTCCCTGTGTTATACAGCAGCTTCCCACTAGGGCTTCCCTTGTGGCTAAGCTGATAAAGAATCTGCCTGCAGTGCAGGAGACCTGGGGTTCGATCCCTCGGTTGGGAAGATCCCCTGAAGAAGTGAAAGGCTACCCACTCCAGTATTCTGGCCTGGAGAATTCCATGGACTAGACAGGCCATGGGGTCACAAAGAGTCAGACACAAGTGAGCAGCTTTCCCTTTCCCACTAGCTATCTATTTTACGCCTGGTAGTGTATATATGTTAATGCTGCTGTCTCAGTTTGCCCCACCCTCTTCTTCCCCTGCTGTGTCTGTAGGTCCATTCTCTATGTCCAATGGCAGAACTTTGGAGCAGACACTGAAGACATGTGTTTTTCTGGGCCCTTACAGTGTCTTTTGTTTTAATGTGGATTACTAGTGAATGTTTTAAAATCAGGGAATGTGAAATAACAACCCACAATTCTGACTTTACTGGATCTGGTGGCAATGGGCCAAATTTTTATATGGCAACAGTTGGCTAGAGGGAAGCAGCAACTGCCCCAGATCACTATAGCCTACTTCAACACTGTGTGACCCCTGGAGGTTACGATCCTTGCTCCTCCGGGGCACGCTACTGGCGTGCCTTAGTTTCTGCTATTCCTGAGCCTTGACTACTTCAATCTACCTTTGGTCCTATGACATACCCCAGAATCCCACAGGGTATTCCACTCAACACTTTGTACCCCACTGCATGACCTGGAGTATCTGCCTCTTGCAGCCAAAAGGTAAAAGACTATCAGAATGGCTGGACTCCCATGGTAGAGTCTCTAACATGACTGGTTCCCAAGAGCTGGCCAATTCCATGAAGCATTCTTCAGACTTCCCTGTAGCTCAGCTGGTAAAGAATCTGTCTGCAATGCAGGAGACCTGGGTTTGACCCCTGGGTTGGGAAGATACTCTGGAGAAGCGGATGGCAACCCACCTCAGTATTCTTGCCTGGAGAATCCCATGGACAGAGGAGCCTGGCAGACTACATTCCATGGGATCTCAAAGAGTTGGACACGACTGAGTGACTAAGACTACTATATGCTTCAGACATTCTGATTGAGTTGTCTGATTGTCACGGGTTGTAATCATGACTTTCTCTACCTGGAGTTTCTACATACTAGGATCTAAGACAATGTATGTTCTGACCTGATTTTCGCAGATGGATCTGTTCCATTATTCCCCAAAATTACAGTTGTAGTTTTCAGATTATGTGTCCTAATCTGGGGGTTGAAAAGTATACTCACCATCTACTTCAAATCCTAAGATTTTTTTTCATCATTTGAAGTAGCTCCGAAACATTAGGAGAAGGCATAATGAAACCACTTGAAATCAATTTTAAGATCTGTTAAACACTATTTAAAAGCAGTTTTTAATAAATATCTTCCCCAACATGCATAATATTATGTCCTCTCTGCCTAGAATGTACTGTTGTCCTTCTTCACATGCAAAAATCGCACTCAGGCTTCAAGGTGCATCTCAAAAGCTACCTTCTAGATTAAATTTCTCCCTCCCACCTATCCACCTAGGGAGACTATTCATTTCGACCACTGTGCTCCCATAGCCCCTTTTCTAAAAAAAAATTTTATTTGTTTCTTTATTTTTATTTTTGGCTGCTCTGGCTCTTCATTGCTGCATGCAGGCTTTTTCTAGTTTCAGAGAGTGGAGGCTACTTTTCATTGCGGTGCTCGGGCTTCCCATTGCAGTGGTTTCTCTAGTTGTGGAGCACCAGCTCTTGGGCATGTGGGCTTCAGTAGTTGTGGCACACAGGCTTAGTTGCTCCATGGCAAGTAGGATCTTCTCGTCTTGCTCTATGGCAAGGAGGGATCGAACCTGTCTTCCCTGCATTGGCAAGCAGATTCTTATCCACTGTGTCACCAGGGAAGTCCCTCCTATAGCCCTTTGAATACACTCTGAACATAGCACTTAACACATGGTATTACAAATATTGGTTTACTTATCTGTCTCTCATACGGACAAGTGAGAGCTCTTGTTTGTGAGCTGCTTGAGGGTAAAATGCATGTCTTGATCATCTTTGTATCCCCAGCATCCAACTCGTGGTAGATGCATCACCCATGTTTGCTGTATGGATGCTTGTTGTTGAGTTAATTGAATTTAGACTAGAAAAACATCCTGAGAAAGATATTTCCATAGAGTTTACATACAGGTGATAAGCATGGATTACAAATACTGAATGACAATGAATAGCAGGGTATTTAGCGTCAGTTACATATGAAAACAAGAGCCATACAGCACAAATAACTGTTGGGGTTTTTTGAATTGTGCAGGTAGATTGAAGAAAATGGTATAGCTGTTAGGAAGAGATAGAAAAAATGTTAATATATCAAAAATAAATATATCTCCAAAATGTAGAGCTTTACGAAAAATGTCAATCTTTAAATTAAATTAAATTTATTTATTTTTGGCTGTGCTGGGTCTTCATTGCTATGCTGGCTTTTCTCTAGTTGCTTTGAGCAGGGGCTCTAGTTGTGCACAGGCTTCTTATGGCTATGGCTTCTCTTGTTACAGAGCACGGGCTCTAGGGTACATGGGCTTCAGTAGTTCAGTACATAGGCTCAGTAGCTGTGGCACTTGGGCCCTAGAGCACAGCCTCAATAGTTGTGGCACATGGGCTTGGTTGCTCTGCGACATGAAGGATCTTCCTGGATCAGGGATCGAACCCATGTCTCCTGCACTGGCAGGTGGATTCTTTACCAGTGAGCCACCAGGGAAGCCCCTAAAATTATTTTTTATGGAACGATACATGGGCCTTCATTTCAGGATGACCAGTTGACAAAATTATAGGTTGCTAAAGCAATGAAAATAAAAGGAAAAATCAGAAATGAAGGCAGACTTGGGCACAACATAGAAGTTTTCGTAAAAACCTTCAGAATGGGAAAACCTAGCCCAGAGGAAGAATGGAGATGTGGATAGGCTGAAAGACCTAGAGTGGCATCCTCTTTCCTGGAGCCTGGAAAATCAAAACTAAAACCTAAGTAGTTCTATGAACTAAAGCCAACTGAATAAAGCAGTCAAGGCTCTGAGAGAGGCATCTGAGTAGCTAGAGACTTCATAATTGACTTTCTGTGGAGCCTCAGAGGCTTCCCAGGTGGCGCAGTGGTAAAGAATCCACCTGCCAATGCAGGAGACGCGAGTTCGATCCCTGGGTCAGGAAGATCCCCTGCAGAAGGAAATGGCAACCCACTCCAGTACTCTTGCCTGGAAAATCTCATGAACAGAGGGGCCTGGTGGGCTACAGCCCATGGGATTGCAAAAAGTTGGACATGACTGAGCAACTGAGTACATAGGCATTCACAGAACCACAGAATTCAGGATAACTTTGGGAGAGAGAAATCGAACACATCGAGATATGAAAAAATATGAGAAGCCAGAAGGTGAGTCTAGAGTTAAATTGTACTTGTTGTACAAACAAGTAAAGGAATGATAAGTCCTTATATTTGATTATTTATTTGTCCAGGTTGTAGCCCAAAATATGATGTCAAAACTCTTTGATTGCAGAACCAGTGGGCTGGTGATCCCTGAAGAAATATATTAATATTTGCATAAGTTGATACACATGGTAGAGATTTGGGGGTGAAGGCGTCAGAAGCCTGAGGAGAGATGAGAAGAATGGAGGAAATACTACTGTACAAGTTATCAATTACTGTGATAATTTGGCAATTTACCAGAAATTTGACTAAAAGTTGCACACATTTACTATCTCATAGTTTCTGTAACTTGGGAATTTGGGTATAGCTTAAATGGAAATGGGTCTTTTGTTTCAAAGTCTTTCACAACGTTGCTATCAAAGTGTCAGCCAGGGGTCTCATTGGAAGGTTTGACTGGGAAAGGCTATAGATCCAAGCTCATGTGGCTGTTAGTGTGGTTCAGCTTCGTGGGTTGTTGGCTTGAAAGCCTCAGTTCTCTTCTCAATGTTGATTAGAGTCCCCCCTCAATTCTTAGCCAGGTGGGTCTCTCCAACAGGTTACTTGCTTCATGAAAGCATGCAAGCCATGAATGCACTAGAAAGAATCAGTCAGCAAGACAGTGTTAAAATCTTAGGTAACATAATCAGAGAAGTGACTTCCCATCACCTTTTTCATATTCCATGGGTTGGAAGCAAGTTTTTAAGCCAGCCTACACCCAAGAGGAGCGGATCAGGCAAGGAAACACCAGGAAACAGGGATTATTAAGGGCCATTTTAGAGTCTGTCCGCCACATTACTGGGTCTGTGCCTTACTGGTTCCAAAGAGATTAGTTCTGAGTTCAATTAGAACCAGGCGCTGGAAAAGCTCTGGACTTTGTATAATTCTCAGCATAAAATGTGCTGCTTCCTGGCAGGTGAAAAAGTGAGTCACAAAGTTGAGGGAAGACTAGCCTCAACCCCCCACGCCTGCCTCCTACCACTCTGCTGCAGACAACAGTGCCATTCAGGATGGCCATCAGCAGAGGACAGCTGTGCAGGGTCCAGAGCATTCTCGTGGGGCCAGAAGCAATAATAAGGGGCTTTGATAAGGAACCTAGAGTGAAAGAACACGAGAGAAAATATTTCTCAGAATAAAGTGAAATGTTCAAGGAGAGTCACAGAAGTAACTGGGGGAGTCTTTGAGAGAAGGCTGAGTTCCTTCCTGTTCAAGTATCTCTGAAAGCCTGCATTTGGTGTCATCTTGGCACTAAATGCTCACATGATCTCTTGCTCTTTCCTCTCATATCCTCTCTTTCTCCCACTTTCCTATTTCTGTTAATAGTCATTCAGGCTCAAAACTTTGGAGTAATCTTCAACTCACTTGTGTTTTCCTAGAGTCACTGCTGCCAACCTGTTGATAGTTCAGGCCTTCAGTCCAATCTGGTACATCAGTTATCTCCAATATCAGTTATAATATAGATTCAGTTGCAAGCAACAGAACATCCAAAATGACAATGTTTATACAAGGTAGATATTTTTTTCCTGTGAATGTAAACATAGGAAGTCCAGGGTTAGTGAAGTCTCCATGATCATTGGCATCCGGAGTTCTTTCACCTTGTTGTTCTGCATTTCTCAACACACATCTTCCATGCATGGACCAATGTCACATCATGATTCAAGATGGTTGCTCCAGCGCCAGCCATCGTGTCTGCATTCCTGCCAGGAGGAAGAAGGAAAGACAGGAGTATCCTCCTCTGAAGGATACCTCCTAAAAGTTGTATCCACCATGAAAACATATCTTATAGCCCATTGGCCAGAACTTAGTCACATAGCCACTCATAGTTCCAAGGGAGACTAAAGATATAAGATTTATTTTGGCAGCAATATTCCCAGTTTAAAATTTTGTGCTCTATATGAAGGAAGAAGAACTGATTCCAGGGGACAAGTATCAATCTCTGTCTTAGACTATCAAAATGAACTATTTCCAAACTTTCCCATTTCTAACGTAAATCTAATTTTAGAGCTCGAAGTGAGACCTTATAGATTGTGCAGCACACCTGCATTTTACAGAAGAGGAAACTTGTCATCCAGAGTTGAACTTGCAATTCAAGATTAGAACCTGACAATTTCATCTCCCTAAAGTCTCTTACAATCGTTAAAAGGAGCAAAGTATGGTGGAAAACCAGAGGCTAGGGAGTTAAGAAGGCTGAACTCATTTCAGCCATGCCATCAGCAAGTTGTGTCCCAATGGACAAGTCATTTAATTCTCTTTGTCTTAATTATATTCTCTGTAAAATGAGAAGATTGGACTAGCAATCCTTTCAGTATTGTAATTCTATATGATTCTATGATATTCTGTCATCTCACTGCCACCATTTTTTCAATGCTAAATTTAGGTATTGGAGGCTCTTTATGATCAACCCCAACCAATCATTCCAGATATGACCCCATCCTCCTTTGCACACCACACACCCATTGTTTCCTGAACACATCCCACACTTCCATTTTGCTTTTTTGCTCATGCTGTCCCCTATGCTGTAAAGTAGCCTGCTTCACCAACCCCTATCTTTGGCTGATAATAATGTTCCCAATATGCCCATTTTTAGATAAATACATAGATACAAAAAATTAAGCACTTACTCTGCTTACTTAGTCTGAGAGATTTAAATGTATTAATTCATCTAACACTTAAAATAAGCCTGTGAGATACATGTTATCATTATTACCCCCATTCTACAGAGGAGCAAACTTAAAGCACAGGAAGTTAAGTAACTTTGTGGCACAAGCACCTTCATCAAATCAATTTCATCTTCCGTTTCCTGGGCACACATTTTCCCATCTTTCTTCACAATTAAGCTAAGACCATGTGGCTGGCTTCTGACCAATATAATATGCACAGAAAAGATGCAAGCCATTTCTAGGCCTGGCTCTTAAAAAGTGAGTGAGTAAGTGAAGCTGCTCAGTCGTGTCTGACTCTTTGTGATCCCATGGACTGTAGCCTGCCAGGCTTCTCCATCCATGGGAGTCTCCAGGCAAGAATACTGGAGTGGGCTGCCATTTCTGGCTCTTAAAAACATCTGTTTTTTTTTTCTTCCCCTTCTGCAGCACCTTCAGAAGCCACATGTTGATATGGTGGTATTACAAGATGGCAGAGCCTCTATCACCAAGGTCCCTTCTATCACCAATGTCCCTTCTATCCTGACTGGCCTCATGGCACATAGTTGTTAAAGGCAGAGGAAGAATATGAAGTCAGGCAATGTGACTCCAGAGCTCACTCTCTGTAATGCCTCCTCCTCCTACTTTTGTAACTTTTTTCTATGGAATATTTCAAACAGTTAAAGAAATTTAAAGAATAATACAATGAACCAAATTTATCCATTATCCAGATTAAGACATTATCAATTTATGTTCACTCTCATTTCCTTTATAGTGCCACTCTCCTGCTATTATTTTGAAGCAAATCCCAGTTGTTATAATGTTTCATCTATAATCATTTCACTGTGTATCTCTGTAACAAAAGAACTCCTTACAAAAATAGCTATACCATCATCTCACTAAATTCCTTAATATCATTAAGAAATTCCTTAATATCATTAAATATCTAGTATACATATTATTTCTTTTGTTTTTTAAAATAATTTTTTGAATCAGGAAAAATAAGATCTATACACATTGCAATTCATTGATAAGTCTCTCTCTCTTTTTTTTAACATTTTCCAAACTTCTTTCTTTCCAGCTTTATTGAGATATAATTGATATATAAGTGTATGAACATCAACAAAATTAAAAGGCAACCTATGGAATGGGAGAAAATATTTGAAAATCATAGGTCTGAAAAGGGCTTAATATTTAAAATATATAAAGAACTCAATAGAAAAAAATTTTTTACTAAAAAATACACGCAGGAACAAAACAGACATTTTTGCAGAGAAGACATACAGATGGCCAACATGTACATGAAGAGGTGCTTAGCATCACTAATTATCAGGGAAATGAAAATCAAAACCACAATGAGATGTCACCTCACATCTGTTCAGTTCAGTTCAGTTGCTCAGTCATATCCGACTCTTTGCGACCCCATGAACCGCAGCATGCCAGGCCTTCCTGTCCATCACCAACTCCCAGAGTCCACCCAAACCCATATCCATTGAATCAGTGACGCCATCCAACCATCTCATCCTCTGTCGTCCCCTTCTCCTCCTGCCCTCAATCTTTCCCAGCATCAGGGGCTTTTCAAATGAGTCAGCTCTTTGCATCAGGTGGCAAAACTACTGGAGTTTCAGCTTCAACATCAGTCCTTCCAACGAACACCCAGGACAGATCTCCTTTAGGACGGACTGGTTGGATCTCCTTGCAGTCCAAGGGACTCTCAGGAGTCTTCTCCAACACCACAGTTCAAAAGCATCTATTCTTCAATGCTCAGCTTTCTTTATAGTCCAACTCTCACATCCATACTTGACTACTGGAAAAACTGTAGCTTTGACTACATGGACCTTTGTTGGCAAAGTAATGTTTCTGCTTTTTAATATGCTATCTAGGTTGGTCATAACTTTCCTTCCAAGGAGTAAGCATCTTTTAATTTCATGGCTGCAACCACCATCTGCAGTGATTTTGGAGCCCCCCAAAATAAAGTCATCCACTGTTTCCACTGTTTCCCCATCTATTTGCCATGAAGTGATGGAAGAAGGCAATTGCACCCCACTCCAATACTCTTGCCTGGAAAATCCCATGGATGGAGGAACCTGATGGGCTGTAGTCCAAGGGGTCGCTAAGAGTCGGGCACGACTGAGTGACTTCATTTTCACTTTTCATTTTCATACTTTGGAGAAGGAAATGGCAACCCACTCCAGTATTCTTGGCCTGGAGAATCCCCGGGTCAAGGAGCCTGATGGGCTGCCATCTATGGGGTCGCACAGAGTCAGACACGACTGAAGCGACTTAGCAGCAGCAGCAGCAGCAGATGGGACCAGATGCCATGATGTTCGTTTTCTGAATGTTGAGCTTTAAGTCAACTTTTTTGCTCTCCTCGTTCACTTTCATCAAGAGGCTCCTTAGTTCTTCTTCACTTTCTGCCATAAGGGTGGTGTCATCTGCATATCTGAGGTTATTGATATTTCTCCTGGCAATCTTGATTCCAGCTCGTGCTTCCTCCAGCCCAGCATTTCTCATGATGTACTCTGCATATAAGTTAAATAAGCAGGATGACAATATACACCCTTGACGTACTCCATTTCCCATTTGGAACCAGTCTGTTGTTCCATGTCCAGTTCTAACTGTTGCTTCCTGACCTGCATATAGGTTTCTCAAGGGGCAGGTCGAGTGGTCTGGTATTCCCATTTCCTTCAGAATTTTCCACAGTTTATTGTGATCCACACAGTCAAAGGCTTTGGCACAGTCAATAAAGCAGAAACAGATGTTTTTCTGGAACTCTCTTGCTTTTTCCATGATCCAGCAGATGCTGGCAATTTTATCTCTGGTTCCTCTGCCTTTTCTAGGATGGCTATTATCAAAACATAAGAAATAACAAGTATTGGTGATGATATGGAGAAAAGGGTACTCTCATGTGCAGTTGATTAGACTGTAAACAGGTGCAGCTTTTATGGAAAATAGTATAGAGGTTCCTAAATCATTAAAAATAGAACTACCATATGATCCAGCAATTACACTTTTAGGGATTTATCCAAAGAACATGAAACTACTAACTTGAAAAGATATATGCACCCTTGTGTTAATTGCAGCATTATTTACAATAGCCAATATATGAAAACAATCCAAATATCCACTGACAGATGATATTTGATACATATATTACATTTTCATTAGAGGGCTTCAAATGGCAACCCATTCTGGTACTCTTGCCTGGAAAATCCCACGGATGGAGAAACGTGGTAGGCTACAGTCCATGCGGTCTCAAAGAGTCAGACACGACTGAGAAACTTCACTTTCTTTTCTTTCTGTTTGCTCAGGTGGTAAAGAGTTCGCCTACGGTGCAGGAGACGTGGATTCAATCTTTGGGTCAGGAAGATCCCCTGGAGAAAGAAATGGTAACACACTCCAGTATTTGTGCCTGGTGAATTCCATGGACAAAGGAGCCTGGCGGGTTATAGCTGCAAAGAGTCGGACATGACTGAGCGACTTTCACTCACTCACTCACTCACTCATATAATACAAATATTTTATTTTATATGTATACCTACATATATACACACACACACACACACACACACACACACACACATACATAATGGAATTTGGCCATAAAAAAGAAAGTGAAATCTTCCCATTTGTGATACCATGGATGGACCTTGAGGCCACTATGTTAAGTGAAACAAGCCAGACACAGAAGGACAAATACCATATGATTACTTACATGTGGAATCTAAAAAAACAAAAACAAAAACATTGTGTAAATTTAAGGTGTACAACGTGATGATTTCACACACATATATGTTGTGAAATGATTACCACAATGGAGTTAGCTAACACATCCATATTCTCTCGGCATCTTTCAAGTATATAATATGGTATTGTTAACTATAGTCACTATGTGTGTATTAGATCTCCAGAACTTATTTATTTTCTAACTAGGTGTTTGTACCCTTTGACTAGTGTGTCCCCCTTTACCCCTTAACCCCTGGCTTCTACCTTCTTACTTTCTGTTTCCCTGAATTTGAGTTTTATTTTGTTTTTTAGATTCCACATATAAATGAGATCATATAGTATTCCTCTATTTCTGTCTGACTTATTTCACTTAGCATAATGCCCTCAAGGTCCATCCATGTTGTCACAAAAGACAGGATTTCCTTCTATTTGTGGCCCAATGATATTCCACTGCATATAATACACCATATTTTCTTTATCCAGTCATCCATCAATGAACACATTGGTTATTTTGATGTCTTGACTATTGTGAATAATGCTGCAATGAACATGGAGATAGTGATTTCATTTTCTTTGGATATATAACTAGAAGTAGGATTGCTGGATCATATGGCAATTTTTTGAGGAAACTCCATACTGTTTTCCATAGTGGTTGAACAAATTTACACCCCCACCAACCGTGTGTTAGGGTTCCCTTTTTTCCACATCCTAGCCAACATTGAATTTTTTTTGTCTTATTGATAATAACCATTCAAACAGGTGTATGGTGATACCTCATAGTATCTCTAGGCACCCCTCTTTCTTTTTTCTTTATTCTTTGTAATGTATTTGTTGAAGAAAACAAGTGGTTCATCCTGTAGAATTTCCCACAGTTTGTATTAATGCCACCCTCTTGTGCTTTTTCTGACTTCCCAAGTTGGATGTCATTTCTTCTTTCTAAGAACTCTGCTCCTCACAGCAATTTCTAACCCTTTAACAGCATTGATTTTTAGACTACTTGGTTTTTTAAGTATGAGTGTGTACTTGCTCTCCTGAAAGAAGTACTAATACCCCTTCATCTCTGTGTGATCTTCCACCCTCAACCCAAGACCCTAGACTATTTTGTAGACTAAAAACTCCATAATTTTTGTCAGAATATTGTTTGACATGCCGATGTTAGGGTACTACTTGAACTGTGTTTGGAGAGAAAGCCTTGCCCAGGAAGGAAGGAAGGATTAAGAGTCTAGGACTTGGAGTCAGAGATATTCACATTTGAGGCAAAAGTTAACTCTTCCCTACTGAATGACTTTGGGCAAGTGATTTGACTTCTCTGTATTAGTCAGATTCCTAGTTATAAGCAACAGAAACTGACCCTAGCTGATTTAAGCAGAAAATGGGTTAATTATGGTAGTTTGCAGAGTAATCGTGAGGGATGGAAAGCAAGCCTTGAAGAAAAAAGTCAAGAATCATATCTAAAACCACATCATGGGCCTATCTTGGTGAGAAAATCACTGCCATCAACAACTTCAAGCACTAGCGGCCACTGTTTGTACTGTTTGAGTTCCTGGTGATTCTCCACTTCAGACAGAACTAGAAAGTATGCTGGTACTGTCTAGAGACTGTTTAACAGACTACATTTAGTCTGTTAGTGTCCCGACAATCCCATCTCATTGTGATCTAATGAGTCAGAATATATCAATTCCAGAAGAATTTGTCAGGTCCAGAATGAAAGTAAAAATCTTGGTTCTACCATTTATCTCCTTAACAGAAGGTGGGCAGAAAAGAGCCACATACTCCCCTAATTCTTCAGGAAATATTTCCAAGGTTCAGTATCTTCCGAAAAAGACTTTTCAGTATTAGATGCAGAGCTATGTAGCAATGCTTCCGTCAGAGTTTCTATTCTTGTCACATAACTCTATACCAATTGGACCCCAGTCTCTCCAAAGCTAATCTGAAATACTAATTTGACCTAAGAGGCTAGTGATTCATAAAGCATTGTTGTGAAGTACCTCCTCCCTCATTCTCAAAAGAGCTCTAAGTTAATTAATTCTTTCCTTTACTAAGCAAACTCTTACTGAATGTCCATTATGCTCTGGACACTGTGCTAGATGTTGGAGACATAGGAGTGAAGTAGACAGACATGGCACCTGCACCAATGGACCTTACACTCTAGTGAAGACAAACTAGCAAATATACTATTATGAAGGTGTTTATGGTGGCTTTTAAATATGTCCACAAATTCTTTTATGCTTTTCTTTTCAAGAAGTAGAATTTAATTCCCCTCCTCTTGGGTGCGGGTTGGATTCAGTGTTTCACTTCCAACAAATAGAATGTACCAGAAAGAGTGATATGTAACTTCCAAGACTTGGTCATAGAAGCATTGCAGTTTCCTTCTGGATCACTTGCTCTGGGAGGACACAGTCAACATTTTGTTTACAACCTCATCTGAGATCCTAAGTCATAAGCACCCACCTAAGCCACTCTTGACCCACAGACACTGAGAAACAATAAATGCTTACTGTTTTCAGGGTAATTTGTTACACAGCAATAGATAACTAATACAAGGTATGTAAATACTATGAAACAGGAAGTACAGGGAACTATGAAAAGATATAGCTGCTGCACAGGATCTTAAGTTAAAGAGTCAAATAAGTTCTTACTGAGGGATCAGTTAAACTGAGTACTCAACAGAAAGGAGGAATTCACCAGGATACAGGAGTTGATATAAAAGGAACAATATTCTCGGTGCAGAGAAACTTTTCACGTGAAGATAGAGAGGAGAAAGTAAGCCTGATGTTTTACTCCAATGGGAGTGAAGAAAAATAGAGAGCCAAGATCAGTTAGAAGACAGCTGCAGCCATTCATATGTAAAAGGATAGTGACTTGAAATAGGGAAGTGGCACTAAACCTTTGGAAGAAGTGAATGAGTTTGAAAGCTATTGGAGAGGTAGAATCAATAGATCGTGTCTACCTTGAGGTTTTTTGGAAACAAGTTGCAGGTATTCTCTTCTGGTAATGATTTTCTCCTTGAAGAGGATGTTAGGCCATCTGTTTGGAGGGTGTGGGCTTTGAAGGGCATGGAGAAGTTTTGAAATAGCTGGAGTTGTGAGTGGTAGAATGCTGACATTGGTAGGCAGACAGCACTGAGGACCAGTTGAGTTTAGAGACTATGGATTTATGGAAACACCAGGGTGCACAATTACTTGGTTTTCTCTGTGTTCAGCAGGTCAGGTATAAGAATGGGGAAAGTTACTTGAACTCACTTAAGACTGGAGGCTTTACCTGAGCAGGTAACACAGAAAGATAATAGAATAAGCATTTGAAAGTACTTACTTGAGTATAATTGGAGTGTTGAACAATGACATATAAGCTGAGTAGGGAAGGAAATGAGGACAGGAAAGAGGCTGATAGATTGAAGTGTGATGCAAACTGTAATATCCCACCCAGACCACCTTTCAGTGAAGGACTTGTTGTCTCAGTTGCTGGGAATGCCTTCAGCTGTGCTGCCAGAGGCTTCAGGGATTGCTTCATAGCCAAAGAGAGAGAGCTTCCTTACACAAAGAAGTCACACCACTTCCCCAGTGGCCTACATTCGATGATTGACTAAGACAGGAGCATAAAGGCCTGGCCATCTTGGCTGAACTCAGAACAACACGTAAGGATTATTATAGCTTCAGAACTCCCCTATGGGATTGACCAAGACTGTCTCTAGGCCTGTCTCTGCTTCTTTCTCTTCCTTTATACAGGTATTAATCCCAAGAATACTTCATAAATACCTTGCACACTAAACTCCCTCTAAGAGTTTGCTTCCTTAGGAATCAACCTGTGACATCGTGTTTGTGGATTGAGTCCTTGTGAGGTTGAAGGACTACTATACTTGGAGTAACTGAGGTGGAAGGATGGGAGGGTGTGGTCACAGGGTAGAATGTCTTATGATTTCAGAGGTGGAATATTCTAGATGGTGACAAGGACACAGCTGTGGCCAAGAGAGTGAGTGGCTAGAGTGAAATGAAAGGCAGGATCATTGAAGGTGTGGAAGTCACATGGATGTGGAAGTCACCAAGAATTCACTAAGTCAATAAGTATTTTATTGAGGATCTACTATATTAGCTATTCATTTGTGTGCAATAAATTACTCCCAAATCTAGAGACTTAAAACAGCAAACATTTCTTATCTCACAGTATCTGTGAATCAGGACTCTGATTTGTCTCCGTGGCTTCAGACAGTAAAGCCTGCCTGGAATGTAGGAGACCTAAGTTCAATCCCTGGGTCAGAAAGATCCCCTGGAGAAGGAAATGGCAACCCACTCTAGTATTCTTGCCTGGAGAAGCCCATGGACAGAGGAGCCTGGCGGGCTACCATCCATGGGGTCACAGAGTTGGATTATGACTGAGTGACTAACACTTTCACTTCACTTCATCTAATTTGAGATAGAAGGAGACACTATAAATTCTGAGAATTCTGAGGTGAGTGTGAGCAAGATAAGCTGCTTTTTGAAATTAATTTAGGCTTTAGTCTTCAGCCTTTGAAATTCCAGTTGGTTATTAGTCACAAATCTTCAACTTCAAATCTGCTTCCCTCCAGATGACTCAACTAGGGCAATCTGCCTGGGAAAATGTTCTTTTCTGGCCTCCTACAGCAATGTCCAGAGAAACAGCAGGTCAAGGTGCACACAAGCAGGCCAAGAACCAGATCTGGCCCTGGGCTTCGAAGTTCTTTACCTTTCCCCTGGACCAGTATTTCTCAACCTTTTTTTCTTTTTTTGCATTATTGCTCCACTAAGGAGCCTTTCAAGACATCTCTTTCCTAATCTCTTTCTCCTCATGAAATTTGAATGACACAGATGAAGTATATATCTGGTTCTGCACTGTTGTGTTTTGGAGGGTCACACACCACTGTAACATCCACCCCTAAGAAACAATATTCCCCTTGCCCCAGGCACTGATAAGCCCAGGCTTCCCAGGTGGCTCAGTGGTAAAGAAACTACCTAACAATGCAGGAGACACGAGTTCAATCCCTGGGTCAGGAAGATCCCTTGGAGAAAGAAATGGCAACCTACTCCTGTATTCTTGCCTGGGAAATCCCATGGACAGAGGAGCCTGGCGGGCTACAGTCCAAGGTGGGGGGTGATAATCACTTCCATTGAGAATGCATCCCCTAATGCAAAAAAGCACCTCTGATGGTGAAGATTTTAGACCCAAGGGAAGAGTCCATTGTGAGACATTTTAAATAAGAGTTGGGAGCTGGGAGGAGTTATTCCCCCCCACCCCACCCCCCACACAGCCCAAACCACATCTAGCCGGGAACATACAGCTGCTGCAGACAGAACTGTCACTGATACTTCACAAATCAGAGGTCAAGTTTGAGAATCAGTCTTTAGCGCTTGTTTATATATCCTTCATTGGGTCCACTGGAGCCTGATGGTTCTTCTTGGGACTGAGAGCTGAGTTGCGCTCCAGGATGGCAAAGTAAAGCCCATGCCGAAGGGGACCCCTGGGAAGTACCTCATTGTTCCATGAAACAAACATCCACGTGCCTCTCTCGCAGCAAGACCCAGCAATGGCTGTTTGATGGAATCTTCTGTCTTCCGTGGGTGTTCTAAGCAGTCAGTGCACCCCTGCCTCCCTCCCCCCTGCTGTGGTTCTTCCAGTCATCTGCTAGGAGGAGCATGCGCAGCCCTCCAGGAGGGCTGCTTTCCCAGCTTCATAAAGACTGCTTATTAGCTGGAAGGTAGCAGTGAGGGGTGGGATGGGGAGGCTGCCCTGGAGAGTTAGACAGCTCCCCAGAGAGCAGCCTCTCTCTGAGCTGCACTGAGGGAGCTGGGGGGGCTGTGCCTGGGCAACAGAGCCAGGGGAGATGCTGGTGCCTCCCTGCTCCTGCCCTCTGCTGCTCCCAGGCTGCCAGCAGCCAGGCAAGCTGCCACGGTCAGATGCTGTTATTACCCAGGCTTCGGTTCACCTGAGCCTCCTCTCCCCGCTGAGCAGCAGCAGACTGTCCACCTTCATTTCCAAGCCCATGTTTACAGTAGAGAGGGTGGAGAGATAGACTGTATCTATAAAGAGAATCATTGAAGAGCTCTTAGGCTGGACTGTTCTATTTTCTCATCTCTCAAGCAGACCCGGTCTCCCAGCATAGTCGCCAGTACAGTCTAATCTGGGAAGAAAACAAAGGCAGTGTGTTTGCCTGATTTCTTGAGACTCCAGGAAAGCCCATGTGACGAAGCCCATGTGTGTGAAGCCCATGTGATGGCCCCCGTGCCTTGCATACCCCTGGGCTCACTGGGAACTAAAGGAACTCCCCACCCCCACACCCAACATAGGAAGGAATCCTCCCGCAGTTTTCCTAACTCTGACCCAGTGGGTCCCACACTTTAGTATCAGAACCACTTGGAGAGTTGATCCAGGCAGAGGCCCCAGAGTTTCTGGTTTGGTAGGTCTGGAGTGAGGCATGGGCCTTGAGATTTCTAACAAGCTCCCTGAGTCACCCAGATGCTCAGAAGTCCAGGGCTAGAGTTTGGGAAGTACTGCTTTGGGAGCTATTGGATGGGCTTCAGGAAATTCCTGGACCCCTGTCACTCTATGCAAATTGTGTTTGGTGATTTCATCCAGATAAGCTCAGTCATTTCAGTCATGTCCAACTCTTTTTGCCCCCATGGACTGTAGCCCGCCAGACTCCTCTGTCCATGGGCATTCTCTGGGCAAGAATACTGGAGTGGGGTGCCATGCCTTCCTCCAGGGGATCTTCCTGACCCAGGAATTGAACCCATATCTCTTGTGTCTCCTGCACTGGCAGGCATGTTCTTTACCACTAGCGCCCTCTGGGAAGCCCTCATCCAGATAGAGGCCCACAGAATTAAAAGACACTGCTCTAAGACAGTAGTTAGAACATACAGTATACTTCATGAGAAGCAGACATTGATCAACAAAGGAGGCCACTGGGTCCCCATGGAGAGGCAGCTATACGAGGAGAAAGTGCCAGGAGAGTGGCCCTCTGGCCCCTAGGGGCCAAGAGCTGAGTCTTGACAACCAAGTGACTGTTTCCTCTTGGCACATTCTCCTATGAAAAAATCCAGTCCTACTCAGATCATCCTTATTCGTGGCCTGTTGCGGCAACACTCAGGCCTCTACTCAAGCCTGCTTTGCACAGGAGGCACTTTCCCCTTCACTAGCACCTTCTCCACTTGGAGTGAGGATGTGCTTTGTGCTTTAATAAAAGGAGAGAGAAAGAGAGAGAGAGGGGTGAGGAGAGAGGGAAAAGGAGAGAGAAATACTGAAAAGGTCATTTGTTAGCTATGTATCAAAAAAGATAAAGAGCTCCAAGTGTAATCCTCTGCCCCCCTGCCTACACACACTCACATACACACACACAGTGGGACGCTGTTATAATTGACTGACCATGTGGTATTAAGAGACTCTGCACAAAAGTATCATTTTCCCCATCAGTCACTCCTCCCTTATAGCTTCATTTGAGTCTTAAATCTTGAGGGTTTTCCTCTTTCCAATTTTCCTATCAGATTTCAAATATAGTCATCCCTTGTTATCTGAGGGGGATTGGTGCCAGCCCTCCTGTGAATAGCAAAATTCTCAGATCCTCAAGTCCCTCATTTAAAATTGTGTAGTATTTGCATATACGTTGTTGTCATCCACCAGTACTGTGCATATCCTCCTGTATACTTCAAATCATTTCTCGATTATTTATAGCACTCGATACACTGTAAATGTTATGTAAATAGCTGCCAGTGCACAGCAAATTCAAGCTTTTCTTTTTGGAAATTTCTGGATTTTTTTCCCAACTATTTTCCATCTGCACTTGGTTGAATCTACAGATGTAGACAGAAAGCCAACAGTGGTTCTTAACCTGGATCCATGGATGTCTTTAGGTTATGGGATGCTTTAGTGTGTATTAAAATTATCAGAATGTGTTTACATGCAAGTTCCATGTCCCAATCCATTTGCAAAGAGTCTGGTTTCTTCACCCCAGAGAGGTACTCAGGAATCTGCATTTTAAACAAGGCTCTCAAGAGATTGTGATACATGTTGTCCTTAGGCCACACTTGAAAAAACACTACTTTTCAGAAAGACTGTGAACTTTCTGAAGGTAAATGCAAGGCTGTGGGTATGTTATATGTGCATATATTTTTGGGCATTGGGTACATACTTTTAATCAGATTCTGAAAGATTTCTTGAATTGAAAAGGCAGATAGTCACTAACCAGGAAATATTTTAGCAAGGAATAGCAACAATAGGATTAAGAATATAAGGGGTAGGGCAAGGAGGGAAGAAATGACCCTACACTGTCTACAATATCAAAGCAGGAAAAGATCCTCAATAAAGTCACTTTGCTACTTGCTCTGGCTGAGAAATTGGAGAAATTAGACATATCATGACTAAAATGAAGGATCTTTGACCTGTGGGAAAATAATTGCAATTTACATCACAAAGAGTTAATTTCCTTACTGTATGAAGAACTGCTGCAGATTAACAAAGAAAATACTGTATACAATATTGTACATATATAATATTGTACCTATAATTTATATATTACACCAACTATTGCTATTGCTAAGTCACTTCAGTCGTGTCCGACTCTGTGCGACCCCATAGACGGCAGCCCACAAGGCTCCCACGTCGCTGGGATTCTCTAGGCAAGAACACTGGAGTGGGTTGCCATTTTCTTCTCCAATGCATGAAAATGAAAAGTGAAAGTGAAGTCGCTCAGTCGTATCCGACTGTTAGCGACCCCATGGACTGCAGCCTACCAGGCTCCTCCATCCATGGGATTTTCCAGGCAAGAGTACCGGAGTGGGGTGCCATTGCCTTCTCCGTACACCAACTATACTTCAATAAAAATAAATTAATTTAAGAAGAAAAGATCATTAAGCCAATAGAAAAATGGGCAATGGATGGGAACAAACAGTTTACAGAAAAGGAAACACAAATGGTTCTTAAACATGTGAAAATATGCTCAGTGTCACTCATAATAAGAGAAATACAATGTAATATTTCAATGAGAAGACATTTTTCACCTATCAGATTGAGAGGTGTGAAAAAATGTGACAACACACTGTGCTGATAGGTGTGTAGATTGGAAAATCACTACGGAGGTCAATTTAGTGATATGGATAAAAGTTACAGATGCCCACAGCATCTGATGGAACCATTCCACTTTTAAGAATTTATCATACAAAAATACTCCCACATGTGTAAAAATCATTCATTAGCAAAAGACTGCAGAAAACCTAAATATCTGTCAGTAGCAGACAGGTTACATATCAATAACTCACAGCAATCCATACAAGAGAAGAGTATGCACCTATAGTTGGATGGCATCACCGACTCAATGGGCATGAGTTTGAGTAAACGCCGGGAATTGGTGAAGGGCAGGGAGGCCTGGCCTGCTGCAGTCCATGGGGTTGCAAAGAGTTGGACATGACTGAGAGATTGAACTGACTAACTGACTATATGTGCTTATAGAAGCATCTTCAAGATGCACAGTTCTGTGGAAAAAGCAAGATGTTGAACAATGTGTACGATGTGCTGCCATTGGATTAATAAAAATATATGCATATTTGCTTGTATTTATCTGTACTCTTTCTTACAGAAAGACTTCCCTGGTGGCTCAGACGGTAAAGTGTCTGTGTATAATGCGGGAGACCCGGGTTCAATCCCTGGGTTGGAAAGATCTTCTGGAGAAGGAAATGACAATCCACTCCAGTACTATTGCCTGGAAAATCCCATGGACAAAGGAGCCTGGTAGGCTACAGTCCATGGGGTCGCAAAGAGTCAGACACGACTGAGCAACTTCACTTCACTTCACTTCTTTCTTGCAGAACACATAAGGAATGGTTAGACAAAACAGGGTTTGGGGAATAAACTTCCTTTTAATTTATAGTCTTGCATCTTTTGGATTATTTGCAAGTATTTTTATTTAAAAATACATAAAATGCTAAAAAAAAAAAGAAACTAAAGCAGGCAAGCAGGTTCTGGTTGCAGTGGGAAAGGTGGGTTGGGTGAATGAGAGGGAGGCTAGAGTGGAGACTCTCCCACTGAGAAGCACAGCCCTTTAGGTGAGCTACTAGACCACATCACTGCAGCCTCTGGCTCACAACCAGGCATGCTGGAGGTGCTCAAAAATTTTGACAGGTGAATAGATGGGACACATCACATTCCTCAGAAAGTTTGGGGTGTAAATAAGACTGAGAACCACTGGATCACAGGCAGGGAGACACTTAAGAAAGCAATGGCTGAAGACATGTGCTCCCCAATGTTCATTGCAGCACTATTTACAATAGCAGGACATGGAAGCAAGCTAAATGTCCATCAACAGAGGAATGGATAAAGAACATGTGCTACATATACACAATGGAATATTATTCAGCCATAAAATTGGGTCATTTGTAGAGACGTGGATGGACCTAGAGTCTGTCATACAGGGCAACATCAGAAAGAGAAAAACAAGCATCACATATTAAGGCATATATGTGGAATCTACAAAAATGGTATAGACGATCTTATCTGCAAAGCAGAAATAGAGACACAGACATAAAAAATAAGTGTATGGATACCAAGAGGGGGAGGGTGATAGGGTGAATTAGGAGATTGGGATTGACAGACAGACACTACTGATTCTATGTATAAAATCGATAGGGCTTCCAAGGTGACTCAGTGGGTAAAGAATTCGCCTGCAACGCAGGACATGCAGGAGACCCAGGTTCGATCCCTGGGTCAGGAAGTTCCCCTAGAGAAGGGCACTCCAGTACTCTTGCCTGGAGAACCCCACGGACAGTGGAGCCTGGTGGGCTACAGTCCATGGGGCCACAGAGAGTCAGAAATGACTGAAGCAACTGAGCATGCACATAAAATAGATAACCATTGAGAAACTCCGGTAGAGCACAGGAAACTCCACTCATTGCTCTGTGGTGACCTAAATGGGAAGGAAATCTGAAAAAGAGGAGCTATATGTATACGTATAGCTGATTCACTTTGCTGTACAGTAGACACTAACACAACATTGTAAAGCAACTATTCCCCGATGAAAATTAAAAAAATAATAATACAATAAAATTTAAACGGAAAGTAGTTCTTCAACATTTCGTCAACACCTTAAAATCTACTTCACCTTCAATGCCTGGTTCATAAGCTAATCCTCTAAAAAGACTTCCATGCTCTCCGTCCCTTTAGGCCCAAACCCCATCTCCTATGGATTGAAGCTCATTTCCTTCCCCTGTGCTCCAATAGCACTTTCCTTTTTCTTTTAGGCTGTATTTCAATCGGCTTTACGCTTTAGATGCTAATTTGCATATCAATAGTCTTAACCTTAATGGCTAAGACCCTCTCTTCCTCATCTCTGTCTGCACCCTTCAGTGCGGGCACAATGAATATAGACGATCCATAGTAAAGGGAGGGCTTCCCTGGTGGCTCGGTGGTAAAGAATCTGCCTGCAACACAGGACAAGTGGGTTTGATCCCTGGGTTGGGAAGATCCCCTGGAGAAGAGAATAGCTACCTGCTCCAGTATTCTTGCCTGGAGAATTCCATTGACAGAGAAGCCTGTCCATGGGGTCGCAAAGTCAGACATGACTTAGCAACTAAACAACAACAATGATAGTAAAGGGAACGCAACCCTTCTTATGGGACACCCTAAGCAGGCGCGTGCTCTCAATTATACTGCAGGACACATCAGCTTGATGGGTGATAATGGCCACAAAAATAGGTCTTAACCAGGCCATCTTCCCAATGAGTCACTTGATTCACTCAGATGTTTGAAGGAATGTTTCTCACCAGCTAGCCAGGCAGTAACAGATAGGACTCAGCAAATAGTCTGCACTTCCAGATATCCTTTTCAGTTCACCAGACGTGGAGCAGAGCTGGTGCCCTTATGCTTCCTCTTGCTCCTCCCAGGCCCACAGCCGCCCTCATTAATCAAGCAGATTCCCTTTCCCATTGTCCCCAGATGTAGCCTCAAAATCCCTCTCAAAGGACAGCAGCTGGGATTGGCACACAAAGCAAAACCTATTTGCCAGCCCAGGCCTTGAACAGATTCCTACCTTCTGGGGAACAGTGCCCTGCCTGCATGACACAGAGCTTTCCCAGGGGCCTGGAGACCCAGGCACACTCTAGGTCTGCAAGTGTTATGATCAAGCCACTTGTGAACGTTGAACACTGATAAGTAAGTCCACCAGTCCCGGCAGTGCTAAGCCCTGAGTGGAAAGCAAGCTTGCTCTGCTGCTAATTTGGAGGCAGACAGACCTCAGTTAACTGGAATCCAGTTCATCAGACCCTCAAGTCAGTGGAAACTTCCTTATCTTCCTCCTTTCTTCTACTCCCCAACTTAAAAAAAAAACTACATTATACTTTTAGGAAGTAGAAGAAATAGAAAGGAAGCAAGCTCCTATCAGGATTCCTGTTTTAATACAGCACTACCAGGGAATTCCTGGCAGTCCAGTGGTTAAGATTCCACACTTTCACTGCCAAGGGCCTGGGTTCAATCCCTGATTAGGGAACTAAGATCCTGAAAGCTACATGGTGAGGACAAATTAATAAATAAATACATAAATATACTAAACAGCATTACCAGAATATGTCTTGAAGTCAAGCCACACTAGGCTTAATCACTAGCATCCGTCTCCAGCATAACTTCCACTTTCATGCCTGGATAGTAACCAGAGGTGTTGATAACTACGGCCTGTGAAAGAAAGTCAACTCAGAAGAGGTTTAGGCGATGGCTGTCCATTCATGATTTCCAGCCTTTCCTTTAGTTTAGATCAGGAGTGTGCAAACTACAGCCCAAAGGCCAAATCCAGCTCACCACCTGTTTTTATAAAGTTTTATTGGAACATATGCTTGCTTGCTCACTTATGGACTGTCTATGGCTGTGCTCACTCTATAATGGCAAAGTTAGACAACTGTGACAGAGACTGTGGCTCACAAAACCCAAAATATTTACTATCTGACCGTTTATAGGAAAAGGCTGCAGACTCCTGCTTTAGACTACTCTTGGAGCTGGTCGTAGATCAGTGAGGGACACTTCCTTCTTCTTCCTCCTCTTCTCTTCTTCTGCCTTCCCTCCACTGACCACCTCAGATACACACACACATACGCACACACACTGCTGAGGGGAAGCCAGTACTGGCTGGGAAAAAGAAGCAGGAGTGTGGGCAAGCCGGCTGAAATGCTCCTCCTATACCTAGCCGTCTCTACATGGAACACAGAGCCAGAGAACTGTGGATGGCTGTGTGTGTATTTGTGGGGGTGGGGGATAAAGTCAAGTGAGAAAGCCTCATTGGAAATGGTGTTCTTTGCCTATGTAACAGAGGGTGTGTGGTCTACACGAATGTCACTAAATCTCAGGCTGAACTGGGAAAGCCACCTGCTCCCTTTCAACTCAGAGGCACCTTTGATTGTCTAGTTACATTCTCACTTAGGGGCTCGAGTTTGGGATAAGGATGGCGCAGGATGGGACATACAGGCAGAAGTTCTTTCGACATTTCTTCTCTTCCCTTTCCTCTCTTTCTGGCCTCCCCACTCTCTCTTTCTCTCAGCTAGTTTAGGCAGCAGTGTGGGGGAGGCTGCTATTATGAAAACACCAATGCAGACATAATTTCTGGACCACAGATCAAAAGCTTAGCTAAGAGTGGACACAAAAGACAGATTTGTCAGTTTTTCTCTTTCTCTTTCCTTTTCCTGTTCTGAATGGGCCATAGATGATCTGTCCCAATCACCAATTTGGAAACTTCCTAAAAAAGAGGAATGGAGATGGAATGGTCTTAAGGATGAAAACAGGGTGTTGATTTACACTCTGACTACATGGGACAACCAGACTATAATAAAACCAGGTCTATACATAAATATCATAGGATATCAGATACATGTGGAATCTCAAATATTATACAAAGGAACTTATTTATAAAACAGAAATAGACTCACAAACACAGAAAATAAACTTATGATTACTGAAGGGGAAAGGGTGAGGGATAAACTAGGAGTTTGGGATTAGCAGATACACACTACTATATATAAAAGAAACAACAAGGACCTACTGTATATTAAGTATCTTGTAATAAACCATAATGGAAAAGGATATGTATATATTATAACTGAATCTGGCAACCCACTCCAGTATTCTTGCCCAGAGAATCCCATGGACAGGGCAGCTTGGCAGGCTACAGCCCACAGGGTCGCAAAGAATCAGACACAACTTATGCAACAGCATGCACGCACATAACTGAATCACTTTGCTATACACCAGAAACTAACACAACACTGTAAATAAACTTCAATAAAAAAAAAAAAACAAGTTTATCCAATCAGCATGTGGGCTTTGTGAAAGTCCATTCATACACAGATTGGAACAGGCAGTGGTCCTCGGATGATAACCACCAAATGGTCAGGCTGAAGCAGAAACTTTGGCAATCACTTCCTCTGGTTTTTCAGGAAAACAGATCTAACCTTAATCAATGAAGGTTGCTTGGATGAAGTGATGATATAAAGGAACTTTAAGGGAAAAGTTTGATAACCTGATTTTCAAGAAGCAGAAAAAGATACTAAAGAAAAGGAATGGTCTGGTTCAGAGCTTACAGAAAGCTTGGAGAGTAGGGATGGGAAGGTCTGACAGTGTTCTTAGGAAGAATACCTGAAATGAAAGAGATGCTAGGGCCAGCTCTCCAGCCCTCGATCACATTCAGTTCAGTTCAGTTGCTCAGTCGTGTCCGACTCTTTTCGACCCCATGAATCGCAGCACGCCAGGCCTCCCTGTCCATCACCAACTCCC
Source organism: Oryx dammah (assembly GCF_014754425.2). Lineage (NCBI taxonomy): Eukaryota > Metazoa > Chordata > Mammalia > Artiodactyla > Bovidae > Oryx > Oryx dammah. Next base: position 15,937,538 of record NW_024070207.1, read on the forward strand.
AGAGTTCACTCAGACTCACGTCCATCGAGTCCATGATGCCATCCAGCCATCTCATCCTCTGTTGTCCCCTTCTCCTCCTGCCCCCAATCCCTCCCAGCATCACAGTCTTTTCCAATGAGTCAACTCTTCGCATGAGGTGGCCAAAGTACTGGAGTTTCAGCTTTAACATCATTCCTTCCAATGAAATCCCAGGGCTGATCTCCTTTAGGATGGACTGGATGGGTCTCCTTGCAGTCCAAGGGACTCGCAAGAGTCTTCTCCAACACCACAGTTCAAAAGGATCAATTCTTCGGCACTCAGCCTTCTTCACAGTCCAACTCTCACATCCATACATGACCACAAGAAAACCATAGCCTTGACTAGATGGACCTTAGTCGGCAAAGTAATGTCTCTGCTTTTGAATATGCTATCTAGGTTGGTCATAACTTTTCTTCCAAGGAGTAAGCGTCTTTTAATTTCATGGTTGCAATCCCCATCTGCAGTGATTATATGATAGCAAATGCCCCCAAAGTCTGCACCCTCACTGAGTATGTCCGTGCTGTCTCTGCTTTTCTGCCTGTCAAATCCAGCTGTCAGAAATGGGACTGAGATATGTTCCTTCCAACTGAAATGTAAAGAGTTGGGAAGGGTGAATGTATTACCTCTTCCAAGGAGATTGGCATTTTGACAAAATCAACAGTTCTTAATAACAGGAATTCAGGTAGGAGCTACCCAAAATTGTTCTGAGGAGTGAAGAAATTTTCTCCATCCCCTGAAGTCACAGCAATATTGCTGGAAGCTCTCTGTGCTTCTGATTCATCATTCCCATCATGGACATTACAGAATTATTGGCTCCCTAGTGTTATTCTGAGGACTAAATGAGATAATTACTGTGTATAAAGTGTTTTGCACAGTGCTTGGCACATCATAAGCACATCATAATGACTCAATGGACATGAGTTTGGGTAAACTCCGGCAATTGGTGATGGACAGGGAGGCCTGGCGTGCTGTGGTTCATGGGATCGCAAAGAGTCAGACATGACTGAGCGATTGAACTGAACTGAACTGAAGAACTCAGCAAATACTAGATCTTTATCTTGATTACACTTTCTACTCATAGTGCCAGCCCTGAAAAAAACAAACACCTATTCTTATGCTGGGTGCTGTCAGCCCTATATAATTTTTATATGTAGGTTGCTTTCCCAATTATGCCATGAGCTAGAGAAGGTACAGAGAGGCTCCAATTATCTTGAATAAGGGAATCCTAAACAGATTACCTCTTTTCAGTGGGAAAAGGTGAAGAGGATGCCATCAAAACGTATCATTCAAGAACATCCTAAAAGTGTGGGAAGAGTATATGGAGTATAGGTTAAGGACTTGGGACTCTGCAGACTGGGAGACCAGGGTTTGAGTCCTAGCTCTGCCACGTACTAGCTTTGTGACCCTTAAGATGACAGTGTGAAAAAATGAAGACCAAACAAGAAAGAGCAAGCAAAGGTTATTCTGAACTTGCTTCAAGAGAGTCAGTCACTGTTGCTTAGGCTGAGGCAGACACTCAAAGGCAGGCAGAGGAGTGAGAAAGTTTTAGAGTGGAAAAAGGAAAGGCTTTGAGTATATGCCCTGATTGGAGGCTGTTGGCATGGGAACACTGTGAACAGGCTAGCTAGAAGCAGGGCATCCTTTGTGATTGATTAGAGGTGATATTTGCCTTTCTTTGGTTGGTCCCAAGTTGGAAGCTGGAACAAAAATTAGAGGAGCTGTCAATTACTAATCTGGTCCTGGCCGTTGAGGGCTGACTGTTACAGGGAACAGTGTTTGGCTGGCTGGATTATACAGGAGATAGAAGTCTGACTACGATCAAGTCTGACTGACAGCAGGCTGCCTTACTGGGCTTGTTATTGAAGATGAGAATTTGGTTTCCTGGGCATTTGCTGCAGGTTATGGGTCAGAGTTTTATTTTTATATATAGTATGGTCATTGTCCATTTGTATAATCTGTCTCTCATCACTTAACTCTCTGAGCATTGGTTTCCTCAATTTAAATGGGCCATTAAAACTTTGAATTTCAGGATTAAGTGAAATTTGTCCATTAACAGTTTAGCACCAAATCTGGAACATAAGTGCCCATTGTTTTTTTTTTTTTTTTTTAATTATCTATTTATTTATTTTGGCTGCACTGAGTCTTCGTTGCTTTGCTTGGGCCTCCTCCATTTGAGGTGAGTGGGGGCTATTCTTCACTGTGGTACACTGGCTTCTCATTGTAGTGGCTTCTCTTGTTGCAGAGCTCAGGCTCCAGGCACATGGGTGTTAGTAGTTGCAGCACATGAGCTTGATACTTGCAGTTCATGGACTCTGGAGCTCAGGCTCAGTAGTTGTGGCACACGGGCTTAGTTGCTTCAATGCATGTGGAATCTTCCCGAACCAGGGATCGAACCTGTGTCTCCTGCATTGGCAGGCAGACTCCTGTCCACTGTGCCACCAGGGAAGTCCAAGTACTGACTGTTTTATAACCAAATCCTTACATAAGAAAATGTAGTAGAATGGTACATTTTAGAGTGGGAGGAGGGCAATGTTAGCAGGAAGAAAAGGAAACCCTAGTGAACCCCACAAAAAGTATCAAATATATAATCACCAACAATAGTAAGAGCTAACACATATCACACTTACTGTGAGCCAGACACTACTCCAAGTAGGCTACCTACACTGGCTCATTGAACTGTTACAACCACCTCATGAAGTAGATACTACTGACATTGTCATCCTCATCTGACAGATGGAGGAAACTTTAACACAAAGAGGCTGAGAAACTTGCCCAAGGTTACACAACTACTGTGTGGGACCAGGCAGTCTGGTGATAACAGTCTGTGCTTTTACCGGTTCTGCTGTTCTCACAAGAGATTAAACATGCTAACGTTACAAACAGCTTCAGGGAAGGACTGGTTACAATTTTCAAGTATTTCTCCATAGACTAAATTAAGGGAAATCACAGGGATGTTTAGAATATCCTGAGTCTTTGACATCATGGAGGCCATCTCACACATGTCCCTCCAGATACCACCTGTTTAAGTCTGACCTTGATCTCAGTTGGAAGCCACTTTCTCAGAAGCTTTGTCTGAGCCTCCAGAGTATGTTAGGCCCCCTCCCAACCCTACTCCTTCCCCATTCTTATCACAATAGGTAAGGTATGTAATTATTTATTTCATATCTGTCTTCCACACTAGACAGAATGAGCAAGTGGGTCTGTTTTGCATATCATTGTATCCTCATCACCTAGCCTAGGGTCACCAAACTATGGCCTGTGGGCCAAATTTAGCCCAAAGTCTGTTTTCTTTTAATAAATTGAAATTGGCACAAAGCCACACCATTTAAATATTGTCTATGATTTCTTTCACACTAAAATGGCAGAGTGGAGTAGCTGAAAGAGACTATGTGGCCTGAAGGCCTAAAAAAATATTTAGTATGTGGCCTCTACAGCAAAATTTACCAGTCTCTGACTCGCTCATGGATATGCTAAGTTGCTTCAGTCTTGTCTGACTTTATGTGACCCTATGGACCATAGCCCACAAGGCTCCTCTGTCCATGGGATTCAACTCCTGGCAAGAGTATTGGAGTGTGTTGTCATGCCCTCCTCCAAGGGATCTTCCTGACCCAGAGATTGAGCCTGCATCTCTAAAGTCTCCTGCATTGGCAGGCAGGCTCTTCACCACTAAAACCACCTGGGAAACCTAGCTCATAGATACTTAACAGATATCTGTTTAAAGGATGGATATAGTTACTATTTATTTATTTATTTAACACATACATTTACATGGCACGTACTATAGTCAGACACTGTTCCAAGTGCTATACAAGTATAACTCATTTATTCCTCATAATAATCCAATAATATCCGTGGCATCATTATTCCCATATTACAAAGGAAGACACTGGGAAACAGAGAGGTTCAGTATCTTGCCTCAAATTAAATAGGTTGTAGGTAGCTAGGCTAGGATTCAAAACTCAGGCTTTCAGGCTCCCAACCCCAGGCTATCTACGCCATGTTAACTGATCATGCACCTAGTTTTTCTGGTGTTCCAATGAGAAAACTGCTGGATGGTTTTAAAAAGGGGAAGGCTGTGGTCAAAGCAGCAAAAGGAGATAAAGTAGTCTCATTCCACATAGTCCCTAGGACTTGATTTATGACAAGGACATGCTAAAAAGTACAAATTAGCAAAGGATCTCATTTGGCTGTCACCATGGCTGACAGAAACAAATAAGCATTCTCTAAAAATAAGCTAGTATTATTATCACCCTACCTGGGACTAGCTAACACCACTGATTAAAGGTTTAAGAGCACTCTGAGGCTGGACCAGTTTGCTATACTCTCACATGTCCAAACACTCCACCTCTGTAGCCAACTGTCTTCAAATGTATCCCACCATAGAACAAGGCAAGAACAAATGATTGATTGGTTTGGTGCTAATTCATCCCACTCCTGAAAAAATGAAAAGTGAGTGAACTATGTGGCTGTTGTGTTAAATATTTCCTCTTCCTGTCTCCATAGTGTCTGGGCTGTATGCCAGTTGTTAGTAGTCATCAAATGAAGTTATAGCTCTAAAATATAATGTTGGGCCACCAATAAGTCATTGCTGATGGCTTGACTTCTTTGTGGTTTGCTGGAGGAAGTCAACTTGTTGACAGGGTTTGGGAGAACTTGCTTCATGTGGCTGAGGGTAAGGGGTCAGCGGAAGCAGCTAGTTAAGAAACAATAATCTGAGAGACCAAGTAAAGTTTGTTCTTCTCTTCCTGGTAGGACAAGCAAGATGCCAGGATTCTACATCCATGCTGGGGGCCTGGGCTGGGAACCAGGGTTTAGTTTGGAGTTTGACCCACCTGGGGGCATCACAGCTTGAAGTCAAAGATGATCCAAAAGCCAGTGATCAAGGGAGAAGCTGAACATTAAATCCTATCAGACAGCCCAACTGAAGAGCCAATTCCATTTGGCAGACAAAAGGGAGAGAATTTGTGCTCTTTGTTAGTGAAAACACCAGGCACAGTAGACCAGAGCAAGAGGGATTGGGACAGAGAGTCAAAAGCAGGACCTGTGGACCTTCCCTGAACTCTTGGGACAGCTTTGCAGAAACTTCTTATTGGGTGACTGGGCCTTGGCTTTGAGTAAGGATGACCATCCTACCACCAGCAAAGAGAGGCAATATAGTCAAGTGCTTAGCAGTACACTCTAGCATCAGACTGCCTAAAAGTACATCTCAGCTGTGCTGCCTGTTAGCTGTGTGGCCTATGGTTAGTCACTTCACCTACTCTAGCCTTGGCTTCCGCATCTGTGAAATAGAAATAAAAACACTTGCTTAGCAGGGTTGAAAAAATAAGTAAGATACCATGATAAGTGTTTAACACACATGAGCAATAAATGTTGCTTAATGTTATTTGGGGGCTTTCCAGGTAGCTCAGTGGTAAAGAATCCACCTGCCAATGCAGGAGATCCAGGTTTGATACCTGGGTCAGGAAAATCCCCTGAAGGAGGAAATGGCTACCCACTCCAGTATACCTGCCTGGAAAATTCCACGGACAGAGGGGCCTGGTGGGCTACAGTCCACGGGGTTGCAGAGTCCAACACAACTTAGTGACTAAAATATGTGTGTGTGTGTGTGTGTGTGTTAGTTGCTCAGTCATGTCTGACTCTTTGCGACCCCATGGACTGTAGCCCACTAGGCTTCTCTGTCCATGGAATTTTCCAGGCAAGTATACTGGAATGAGTTGCCATGCCCTCCTCCAGGAGATCTTCCTGACCCAGGGATTGAACACAGCTCTCCCGCATTGCAGCCAGACTTTTTACTGACTGAGCCACCAGGAAGCCTTTTTATAAACTATCTGGGATTCTCCAGCCCAGAATACTGGAGTGGATAGCCTTTCCCTTCTCCAGGGGATCTTCCCAACTCAGGTATCCCACACTGCAAGGGGATTCTTTACTCTCACTCTCTCTCTCTCACCCTCTCTCTCTCTCTCTCTACACACACACACATATATATAATTTTTAGGGCATTCCTTCGTGATCCAGTGGCCAAGACTCCACACTCCTAACACAGGGGACCTAGGTTTGATCCCTGATCAGGAACCTAGAACCCACATGCTGCAATTAAAGATCCTGCATGCCAAAGTGAAGATCAAAGATCCCAAATGCTGCAACTAAAACCTGGAGCAGCCAAATCAATAAACATCTTTAAAAATATATTATTTTTTAAAAGCACATCACTTTGGCTCAGACAAAGGATCAGTGTAAATCAGTTCCAAGCAAAACCTGTGTAACGTCCACACCCTGACTTGAAATCCACAAGCAGGCATCCTCAGTAGGAGGCAGGGGTTGACCTACTGCTGCCACTCCTGGGGCTGGCTCTGCCAAAGGCACTGCTGTGCAGGCCAACTGGCAGCAGAAGGGCAGGGCAAGTGAAATCATTCTTTGATCTCATCTTTTGGAGAGGATTTTCTCTTTCCCAACCACTCTGATTCCTCCAGTTGAGCAGGTCCTGCCAGCCTGAAAGAAAAGCCCCATAAACAAAGGTGTTGGAGACTTATGTTCTCCACTGTCAAGAAATACCAGGACTTCTTAAAGAAAGCTTGCTCACACACGTCACTGAAAGATGTAGGAAAGTAGAAAGGTAAGATATAGATTGGGAGGCCTTAGAATTTCACTGTGAGGTGGGGCTGCTTGGTAGAGAAAGCGTTAAGGGGAAGGCCCTTGGTTACACTGCAGGCAGGCATCTTTGCCATCCTTCCTGTTTTGCAAAGTGTTTAGGCCAGTGTTTTTTGTTTTTTTTTTTTAAGTGTATTTCCCTCACCACTTACATCAAAATCTACAGGGGGGAACTAGCTAACAATGCAGATTCTGAACCCCTAGAGTTCTGACTCATGAAGCTTAGCATTTTTAATGAGTTTTCAAGAGGACTGTTATTCCATTATGTAATTTTTGAACAGACAACACATTTACATGGCACAAAACTTTAAAAATATAAAAAGTGTATAGAGTGAAAGTGTCTCTCCCATCCCTGTCAACAGCTGCCCAGTTCTGACCTTTCCCCACCCCAACCTGCCATACAAACCTAGGTTACCACTGATATTCATGTCTTAAGAATCCTTTCTGAGGTTCTTTATCAGATATTTTATCAGATATCAAGCAAAATAAATACGTATCTTTCACTTGCCCTCAACGAAAGTTAGCACTCTTCACATAGTGTTCTTCATCTTTAAAAATACATATAGATAAACAACAAGGTCCTACTGTATAGCACAGGGAACTATATTCAATATCTTATGATAACTTATAATGGAAAAGAATCTGAAAAAGAATATATATATTCATATTGCTGTTGTTTAGTCACTAAATTGTGTCCGACTCTTTTGTGACCCTATGGACTGTAGCCCTCCAGGCTCCTCTGTCCATGGGATTTCCCAGGCAAGAATACTGGAGTGGGTTGCTATTTCCTTCTCCAGGAGATCTTCCCAACTCAGGGATTGAACCCACATCTCCTGCTTGGCAGGCAGATTCTTTACCACTGAGCCACCAGGGAAGCCCCATTATTCATATACATACATATATATGTATGTGTATATATATATATATATATATATCACTTTGCTGTATATCAGAAACTAACACAGTATTGTAAATCAACTGTATTTCAACAATAAAGTAAAATAAATACATACGTAACTTAAAGATCTTTCCACATCTGACTTCCTTACCAGTTTTCACAACTGTATACTATTCCCTTGAATGGATGGACAAGACTATTTCACCAGTCACTTTTTGAAGAACACTTGGGTTGTTTCCAATCCTTTGCAAACTAATACAATAAACAGACATATGGAATTACCCTATATATCCATTATCTTCAGATGTAGGATACATTTCCAAAACTAGAGTTTCTTCTCTGGCTGATTCTGATGCACAGTGGAATTTAGGAACCACTGGCTTTAAGGGTTGCTGATGTGATAGGACTAATTTATCTTTGATTAAACCTTTATGTTAAAACTCATAGAATGGCAGAGCTGGAGAAATTCTTAGACACCTTCTTCCTCATTTTGCAGAGGAGGAAATTGACTCTCAGGGAATCAACATGCTTGAAGTTACACAGCATGTTGGTAGCAGAGCTGAAATAGGAATGCAGGTCCCGTCACTTATAGGCCAGTGCTCTGCTTTGTTGTTGGTTTTGAGTCACTCAGTCGTGTCTGACTCTTTGTGACCCCATGGACTGCAGCATGCCAGGTTTCCCTGTCCTTCACCATCTCCCAGAGCTTGCTCAGACGCATGTCCATTGAGTCGGTGATGCCATCCAACCATCTCATGCTCTGTCATCCCCTTCTCTTCCTGCTCTCAATCTTTTCCAGCATCAGGGGCTTTTCCAATGAGTTGGCTCTTCCCATCAGGTGGCCTGTTAATCAACAAGCAAATGTGTAGTGCTCAGTGCAGTGTATGAAGGTCTCTAGCTGGAAGAGATAGGAGACACAGGGGTAAGATAGTGCATCATAGCTGGTGTCTTGGAATGGCAGATTTTCAGATAATATCAGTATTAAACAAACAAAATGTCCTATAAAGTAGTATGAGACACAGACCTCTTTCCACAAAATGGAGAAAAGCCAATGGTTCTCTATGCATCTAATTAAGTCCAAATTCTGGAAAAAGGAAAAACTTTGAGTGTCCATGCAGTTTCTATAAGGGGCTAAAAGCAGTGACTTGATACCGAAGACCAAACTCCTGGAGAGATGATTTGGGGTTGGTAAATCTCCATGAAGGTGCCTTTTTTATCCTGTAGATCCATTTTACAATGTATAGAAAGGCTCATCGAGGAAACCAAAATCTTCTAAACTTTTTAAAAAATTATTTATTTCTTTTTGGCTGCTCTGGGTCTTCGTGGATGTGTAGGCTTTTCTCTAGGCACAACAATCAATCAGGGGCTGATCAGTCAGCCTGCTGAGCACAGGCTCTAGGTCACACAGGCGTCAGTACTTGCAGCTCCTGGGTTCTAGAACACAGGCTCAATAGTTGAGGCACATGGCCTTAGTTGGCCTGCTGCATGTGGGATCTTCCCAGATCAGGGATCAAACCCATGTCTCCTGCACTGGAGGCAAATTCTCTACCACTGAGCCACGAGAGAAGTTCAACCAAGGTCTTCTACAAGGAACAAGTGACCTCTCAAAGTCCTCCTATCCCAGAATCTCCTGCCCAACATTAGAGGTTTATATTTTTCAGTTATGGTCTGTATGAGATGCTTGCTGTTTCTGTCTATTTGTATTCATCATGGAAGTAAGGTGGGATGGGATGGTGTCAGTGCAAACCTTGTTGGGAATTCCCTGATGGTTCAGTGGTTAGCACACAGCACTTTGACAGCCAATGGTTCCATCCCCAGTCAGAGAACTAAGATCCCATGAGATGTGCAGTTTGGCAAAAAAGAAAACCTTGTTAATCTTAAAGCTTTACAGATTGTTTTGTAGCAACTTCAACCTTTTTCTATCTTAGCCAATTAAAGGGGACGTGTGTGTATGTGTGCGCGCATGTTTAAAATCAGGCTAAATATCTTCTGGGGTCTTGCACAGAGTGGCAGGACAGTGTGTCTGTTGTCCTTAGGTCTGATTTCAACGTTAGAGAAGCAAATATCCTAGTTGAAGAGCTCAGACAGGCATCGGGGAGGCTGGGATTTTGAACCGCAGGGGCTGTATGTACCAGCCACAGAAGATGCATTCTTTATCTCATTATCAGCCACCCTCCAGTCCTAATTTCAATGAGAACAAGATGATTCGTAAGTGGGGTGCTCCTCACTCCACAGCTGAATGAACCATAGCTCTAACAGCCTCCCTTTTATGTGGTCAGCAATCACTTGTGTCTCCTGAGAGAGGGGAGTCGGGGAGAGAGCCTGTAGGAAGCAGCAGGTAAAAGCAGCTGAAGAAAGTTAAATTGTACGTTTTTCAGCTCTGAACCATTAATGACCTAAGACAGAACCAAGAGATCCCAGAGCTCGGAGACCTTCAGCCACCAACGAGGAGGGTGTCAGTCTCACAGTGTTAAGCCAAGACCAAGTGTCAAGCTCAACTGTTGAAATCATTTGACAGCCTTCTCCCAGGTCCTATAGAGGCATTCTAGACCCTAGGCCCCTCTTAAAGTACAGTTCTTAGAACACATCTATGAGAATATCTGGAAAGCTGTGAAAAAACGCTTCACCTCAGGGGCTTCTGGGTTAGTGAATGTGTCAAGATTTGGGGAAAACCTGGCCCTATGCATCTCTTCCATCTAACTGTTCCTAAGTTATATTCTTTTTATAATATACAGGTAGTCTAGTTAAAAAAACTTCACCTCAGGCCACTGAACCAGAATCTCTGGCAGTAGGACCCAAGCATCTGCATTTTCCTCACATTTATTGGGTAAGTCTGTGATACCATAAAAGACAACAACTGTTGCCCTTACTATGAGAAGGCTTTGTGAGGGGATTCCTACTCCTTCTGCTCAAACAGGTTTCAGTGTCATATTCATGTACAGACACCATGATAATGGCAGAACTTGTTAACTGAACATACTCTATGCCAGCTTCTGTGCTAAGAGCTTTGGGTATTACTATTGCATATATAAGGAGAAGGCAATGGCACCCTCACTCCAGTACTCTTGTCTGGAAAATCCCATGGACAGAGGAGCCTGGTGGGCTGCAGTCCATGGGGTTGCTAAGAGTCAGACACGACTGAAGTGACTTAGCATTGCATATATAATGCTTGCAATTACCAAGTGAGGCAAGAAATATTATCTGCATCTCACAGATGAGAAGATTGAAACTTAAGACATGGAAGCAACCTAAATGTCCCTCGACACATGAATGGATAAAGAAAAGGTGGTACACATATACATTGGAATGCTACTTGGCCATAAAAAAGAATGAAATAATGCCATTTGCAGCAACATGGATGGACCTAGAGATTATCATGCTAATAAGTAAGTCAGAAAGAGAAATACTGTATGAATTCACTTATATGTGGCATCTAAAATATGACACAAATGAACTTATTTAGAAAACAGAAACAGATTCACAGACCTACAGATCTATGGTTGCCAAGGGGGAGGGGTGGGTGTGGGAGGGATGGATTGGGAGTTTGGGATTAGCAGATGCAAGTTATTTTATATATATATATATAAATCACTTTACTATACACCAGAAACTAACACAACATTGTAAATCATCATTACTTCAATAAAATAAATTTAATAAAATAATATCATTTCAAAAAGGGCTTCCCTGGTGGCTCAGAGGGTAAAGCATCTGCCTGCAATGTGGGAAACCCAGGTTCGATCCCTCGGTTGGGAAGATATCTTGGAGAAGGAAATGGCAACCCACTCCAGTATTCTTGCCTGGAGAATCCCATTGACAGAGCAGTCTGGTAGGCTACAGTCCATGGGGTCACAAAGAGTCAGACATGACTGAGCGACTTCACTAAAAAACAAAAACAAAATCTTAAAAAAAAAAAAGAGAGAGACGAAGATAGAGGCTTGAAGGCATGAAGGAAAAACAGCTAGTAAGTAATAGAGCTGGGATTCAAACCAAAGTCTACCCATCTCCAAAGGCCATGATCTGAGTCTTTACTATATCTTGTCTCAAACAATCATACTAAAGCTGGTTCTAATGGTACTCATGCCAAGTCACTTCATTCATGTCCCACTCTTTGCGACCCTCTGGACTATAGCCTGCCAGGCTCCTCCTCTGTCCATAGGATTTGGGTGGCCGTGCCCTCCAGGAGATATTCTCGGCCCAGGGATTGAACCCATGTCTCTTACACCTCCTCCACCAGCAGATGGGTTCTTTACCACTCACGCCACCTGGGAAGCCCCTTCTAATAATACTTAGCAGCTCTTAAAAGATGTCACAAAATGATCAGATGAGGAGTCATCAGTACGATGCAGGAAGACAGCCTCTCTGTAACATCATTTTGTCAACAGATCTTTTTTTTAATCTTTGTCACTCACTCCTACTTGCTGAAGGTAAAACAGACTCATTTGCTTAACTGAATTTTCAGCATTCTGGAGACCTGATACTTGTTTGGGTTGATGCTCTGTTACAAAAGTGAGTGAACTCAGAGCCTGCTTTCCACATACCAGAAGTTTTATGTATACTTTGAACAAGCAACCCACTCCAGTATTCTTGCCTGGAGAATTCCATGGACAGAGGAGCCTGGTGGGCTTCAGTCCATGGGGTCACAAACAGCTGGACACAACTGAGTGACTAATACTTTCATTTCACTGAACGCTTGTTGTCCAACTGTCAACCTGGCCGACTCAATGTTTATTTTAGCTAAGTTCTCTAATTATCATTTTTACAAAGTCAGGGCTGGATATCTGGTTGTATATTTATGTTGATTCCCAGGAAAAAGTGTGATGAGATAAATCATTACTATTTTAAAAATTGAGTGTCACTATTTTACAGTTCAACCAATTACTTCATAATATGTTGCTTTTTGAAAACATCAACCACCACAGTCCACCAGCATGCCAGCCTTCAAGGGGCTGCCACAGACCTGCTTTTAGAAACTGGCCTATCTGAAAATGAGGACAAGTTAAATGTGGGATTTTTGACAGGTTCTTTCCTCCTCTCTGCATCTCAGCTGAAATAGTGGAACCTTGGATTAGATGACATAAAGGTCCTTCTATCTCAAACCATTTAGAGCAAAACACCCAAAGAAGCCAATCTTCCAGAAGAACCTTCACACTAGTACTCTTATTAGTTAGCTACAGGCTCAACTGCTCTAATAAGGGATTCCAAAATAATGTATTTTCAATGAGTCAGAAGTGTTTTTTTTTTCCACTCAGTTAATAATCCAAGGAGGTGTTCCAGGGCTAACATAGAGGTTTGGAGATGTTAAATGCACAGGCTTCTATTTTATTGCTCCCCCACCTTGTTAACATTCCAGCACATAGGAACGGAGCACATGGCCAATGAAAGGCATATTCCATTCTTTTATTCTTCCCATGTTATTGAGACATGATTGCCATACAGCACAGTGTGAGTTTAAGGTGTACAACATAATGATCTGACTTACATACATCATGCAATGATCATCACATTTTCAGATTAGTGAGCATCTATCATCTCAGATAGACACAACATTAAAGAAATAGAAAAAGTACACTTTTTCCTTGTGATGGGAACTCTTAGGATTTACTCTTAACCATTTCATAGATAACACATGGCAGTGTTAATTATCTTTATCTTGTTGTACATTATATTCTTAGTACTTATTTATCTTATAACTGAAAGTTTGTACCTTTTGATTACCTTCATCCTATTCCCCCATCCCTCACCCCCGCCCTACCTCTGGTAACTACAAATCTCATCTCTTTCTCTGTGAGTTTGTTTTTCTCTTGTTTTTTGAACTGTAATTGACCTACAACACTATGCTAGTTCCTGTTATACAACACAGTGATTTGGTATATACACATTTCAAATCATCATCAAGATAAGTCAAGTTACAATATGTGACCATACAAAGGTATTACATAGTCATTGACTATATTCCCCACACTGTACATTTCATACCTGTGACTCATTTTGCAACAGGAAGTTTGTATCTCTTAATCTCCCTCACCTATGGAGAAGAGAGGGACATATGCTTCTTTCTTTTAAGGGCGCAACTCAGAAATTGCAAATATCCATTCTACTTGAGTCCAACTAAGAACCCAGTCACTCAGCCACATCTAGCTGCCTGGGATGTTGGAAAATGCGATCTTTACCTTGCCTATCATATGCAGTTAAAGCTCCTATTACTATTGAAAAACCATGAGGATAGATATTGTGGGGAGTTGACAAGCAGCCTCTGGCAGAGTACAATATTATGAATGAGCAACCTTGCTTATGTCTTTCCCCCAAAAGATTCCTTGTTTCACGGGCTTGCTGTGCTACTCACTGGCTTTTACCAAGCAAAAAGAGTTCTTTTTGTTTTATTTTTATTGAAGTACAGTTGATTTACAACATTGTGTTAATTTCAGGTGTACACCACAGTGATTCATTTATAGACATGCACACATATATATGCTTTTTCAGATTATTTTCCTTTACAGGTTACTATAAAATATTGAGTATAGTTCCCTGTGTTATACAGTAGGTCCCTGTTAGTTATCTACTTTATATATAGTAGTGTGTATATGTTAATTCCAAGGTCCTAATTTATCGCCCCCCCCACCCTTCCTTTCCCATTTGGTAAACCGTAAGTTTGTGTTCTGTGTCTATGGGTCTATTTCTGTTTTGTAAATAAGTTTATTGGTATCATTTTTTTTAAGATTCCACATAAAAGATTCACATGATATTTGTCTTTCTCTTTCTGACTTCACTTAATATAATAACCTCTAAGTCTATCCATGTTGCTGAAAATGGCATTATTTCATTCTTTTTTTATGGCTGAGTAATTCCATCTTCTTTATCCATTCATCTGTTCATGAACATTTAGGTTGTTTCCATGTCGTGGCTATTGTACATAGTGCTGCAATGAACCCTGGGATGCATGTACCTTTTTAAATTATTGTTTTCTCAGAGTATATCCCCAGGAGTGGGATGGCACAATCACAATATGGTAACTGTACTTTTACTTTTTTTTTTTTAAAGGAAACTTCATATTGTTCTCCATAGTGACTGTACCAATTTACATTTCCAACAACAGTCTCCAGCATTTGTTACTTCTAGAATTTTTCATGCTGGCCATTCTCACCAGTGTCAGATGATACTTCATAGTGGTTTTTAATGATTAAGCCAGAAGGTTCTTGATGAAAGGGGTTGGACTAAGTCCTGTGGTCTGCCATGAAATGGCCTTAAGTCAGCCTCAAGTGGACCTTGGCTCCTAGAGGGATAGAATATCTGTTCTCTAAGCTGCCATCCTCTGTAAAGTCTAATTGAGCTGCTGGAAGGGGCCACCGACAACTTTGAATGAATTTCATCCTTCAGTTGAATTCAAACCATAGGTATTTCTAGGGCATTATTAAGAACTGGTTGCCATGTTCCTTTTTGTTCCATTTATTTGTATCAACATACATGTTATTTATTGATATTGTATATTATAAAGAGCATGGGTTTTGGTATCAGATCAGTGTGGCTTTGAAGAAATTGTAACCACTCTGAGCTTTAGTTTCTTCATTTGTTAAACTGCAGTAAAGTCATCTAATTCAAGGAATGGTTGTGAGAATTATGTGAGTCAGAAACTATGAAATTATGCAGAGTATTGTGCACATTAGGCACCTAATACACATTCTCTTTACTGACACCAACAATTAACATGAATGATTCACCTGTTAATTCCCTACTGTGTATGTGCCAGGCACTGAGCTAGCTTCCACATATATAGCTGGTTCACATGTACATGTTTTAGTATCTGGGAACCACAGAAAATTTCTTTACAATTAGTTGCTTCATTCAGTCCTTGTGAATGACTGTGGGTTGCTGCTCTCACTTAATAGAAACCCTGTATATCTGGCAAAGGGCTTAGAGGGAGGGAGGGTGTCAGGAGAGAGTGACTCAATGGCCCTAACTTGGTTCTGGTTTCCATTTCCTTCTATCTTCAATAAAACTTAATTTAATGAGTTTTTCCTGCTTTTTTGATACTTTACCTGCCAACTCTGTCTGAGAACATCTGGTATCTCAGAACTAAATCTTGAAAGTCCTCAACATTCCCAGTCTCTGAATCATGCTACCTTTGAGACTTTGCTTGCTGGCTTCGCTTCAGTTCAGTTCAGTTGCTCAGTCGTGTCCGACTCTGTGACCCCATGAACCGCAGCATGTCAGGCCTCCCTGTCCATCACCAACTGCCAGAGTCCACCCAAACCCATGTCCATTGTGTCGGTGATGCCATCCAACCATCTCATCTTCTGTCGTCCCCTTCTCTTCCTGCCCCCAATCCCTCCCAACATTAGGGTCTTTTCCAATGAGTCAGCTCTCCGCATCAGGTGGCCAAAGTATTGGAGTTTCAGCTTCAACTTCAGTCCCTCCAATGAACACCCAGGGCTGATCTCCTTTAGGATGGACTGGTTGGATCTCCTTGTAGTCCAAGGGACTCTCAAGAGTCTTCTCCAACACCACAGTTCAAAAGCATCAGTTCTTCAGTGCTCAGCTTTCTTTATAGTCCAACTCTCACATCCATACATGACCACTGGAAAAAACATAGCCTTGACTAGACAGACCTTTGTTGGCAAAGTAATGTCTCTGCTTTTGAATATGCTGTCTAGGTTGGTCATAACTTTCCTTCTAAGGAGCAAGCATCTTTTAATTTCATGGCTGCTTGCTGGCTTCACTTCAGTTGTGTCCAGCTCTTTGCAATTCCATGGACAGTAGCCTGCCAGGCTCCTCTGTCCATGGAATTCTCCAGCAGGAATACTGGAGTGGGTTGCCATTTCCTCCTCCAGGTGATCTTCTCGACCCAGAAATAAAACCCTTGTCTCTTACATCTCTTGCATTGGCAGGCAAGTTCTTTACCACTAGCGCCACTTGGGAAGCCCACCTGGGAAAATTTTGAGACTAGTAGTAGTTTAAATGCCAGCCCGCCTGAGTAAACGTGTGTGACCTTGAGTGAGTCATTTCCGTCTTCTGAAGCTCACTTTCCTCATTTATGATATGAGTGTATTAACAAAACCCACTTCATAGGTTTGTTGTGAAGACTGAATGAGACAATGCATGCAAATTTTTAACATGGTATCTGGCTCAGAGTAATCAATAAATGAATAAATGTTATTATTTTCATTCATGCATTAATTAATTCATTCAACTGGTGTTTATTAAGTGCTAGGAATGAGCTTGACACTCATTCCAAAACCTTCCAATTTCTTTTTTTTAATTTTATTTTTTAATATAAATTTATTTACTTTAATTGGAGGCTAATTACTTTACAATATTGTATTGGTTTTGCCATACATTGACATGAATCTGCCATGGGTGTACATGTGTTCCCCATCCTGAACCTCACTCCCACCTCCCTCCCCAGACCATCCCTCTGGGTCATCCCAGTGCACCAGCCCCGAGGACCCTGTCTCATGCGTCGAACCTGGACTGGTGATTCATTTCACATATGATAATTTACATGTTTCAATGCCATTCTCCCAAATCATCCCACCCTCACCCTCTCCCACAGAGTCCAAAAGACTGTTCTATACATCTCTGTCTCATGCTGTCTCGCATACAGGGTTATCATTACCATCTTTCTAAATTCCATATATATGCGTTAGTATACTGTATTGGTGTTTTTCTTTCTGGCTTAATTCATTCTGTATAATCAGCTCCAGTTTCATCCACCTCATTAGAACTGACTCAAATGTATTCTTTTTAATGGCTGAGTAATACTCCATTGTGTATATGTACCACTGCTTTCTAATCCATTCATCTGCTGATGGACATCTAGGTTGTTTCTATGTCCTGGCTATTATAAACAGTGCTGCGATGAACATTGGGGTACATGTGTCTCTTTCAATTCTGGTTTCCTCGGTGTATATGCCCAGCAGTGGGATTGCTGGGTCATAAGGCAGTTCTATTTGCAATTTTTTAAGGAATCTCCACACTGTTCTCCATAGTGGCTGTACTAGTTTGCTTTCCCACCAACAGTGTAAGAGGGTTCCCTTTTCTCCACACCCTCTCCAGCATTTATTGCTTGTAGACTTTTGGACAGCAGCCATTCTGACTGGTGTGAAATGGTACCTCATTGTGGTCCAAAACCTTCCAATTTCACTGGGAAGCCAAGACAAGATATAACTTAAGAGAATCCTGACACACTGTTGGTGGGAATGTAAGTTGGAAAACCGTAGGGAAACTCCTCAAAAAATTAAAAATAAAACTACTATACAATTCAGCAATTCCACTTGTGGTTATTTATCTGAAGAAAATAATGTTTCCAAAAGATACATGCACCCCTTCATTCATTGTAACATTATTTACAACAGCCAAATAAGGAACCAGCCTAAGTGCCCACTGACAGATGAATGAATACAGAAAGATTATATACAATGTAATATTACTCAGCCGTAAAAAAGATGAAATCTTGCCATTTGGGACAACATGTATGGTCCTTAAAGGTATTATGCTAAGTGAAGTACGTCAAACAGAGAAAGACAAATACGATATGATTTTACTCATATGTGGACTATATTTTTAAAAATCATAAATGAGCAAACCAAACAAAAGCAAACACATGGATACAGAGACCAGCATAATGGTAACCAGTGGGAAAGGGCAACTCTATGGTGATGGATAGAAAGTAAGCACAATGTAGTATATACAGAAGTAGAAATATGTTGTACAGATGAAACATATACAGTGTTATAAAACAACATTACGTCAATTTAAGAAAAAGATATAACCTGTGAATGTTCAATATAAAGTGGAATGTGATCCATGACAAAATAAGACAAAGTCAGAGAAAGAAGAGGTCATTGTGGCCCAAAGCAGTGTTTTTTAAGCTTTCCTGGCTTGAGTTTTATTTCCATCAGACCTTAGAGCCTTTTATTGGATCAGTTTGAAAACCAGTGGATGAGACTGAATTAGAAAATGTGGTTATACAGAAGGGAAGGGACAAGTAGTAATGGAAAAACAGCAGGCTGGGACAGGTCGTGAAGGCCTTGAATTGTTTAGACAGAGAATGCGGTCTTGATTGCTTTGGGGAAGGTCCAAATCCATGGTCTCTCTGCCATCTTTCCCCTACCGAACAACGGCAAACAGCCACTACCAATCTCTTCACTCTATAAACCCAACCTTGTGTATTGACAAGAGAAAGGGAAAACAAACCTCAATGCCCAGCCACCCAAGCTAGCCCTGTGGGAAATGTCTTTGAAGATGAGATCATAGTCCGGGCATCTGGAGCAAACTAGCAGGTTATATTTACTGTATAAAAATTGCTGAACATATTTTTCTTTTCCTTAACCCTAAGTAAAGCTATCTTAGGGTTTCACGTCAGTGGGTTTGAATTTTATTAAACAAAATAGCTAGTTCCTGCTTGATTGAAATTTGGTGGTCTTTGCAGAATTTTTTTCTACATGACTCTCCCCTTTCTTCTCTGTTTTACCAGGGTTCTTTATTGTAAGTAGAAGAAACCAATTATAGTTAAACTAATCAAACACACCAAAAAATACATATTGAAAGGATGTTGGGGCAGGAGGGGGAGCTCCCCAAATCAAGGGGAGGTTAGAGGGCCAGGGTTGGAAGATGGGAATCAAAAGGGTTCCAGAGGTCACCAAGAAGCAGCAACAGTACGGCTGAGATAGTGAGGCTAAGCGTTGTCAAAACTATAGTGATTAGACACAAATCACCTCTGTCTCTTGATCAGTTGCTCCAGATTCTTCATCCTAGGAATGCAGGCAGAGGAGGAGAAGATCTCTATTCTTCAACTTCTCTAGTTGAGACAGGGTATGGCGTTCCACCAATATCTCACATCTTGGGAGATCCCCCTTCAAATAGGAAGAGGATGAACGGTGAACAGCAAATAAGTAAGGTAACATGCAAAACAATATTCTTTATCTTTTCCCACATAATGTTTTTCAAACTGCAGTTGGTAATACATTATTGGGTTGTGAGATGAATTTCCTAGCTGTTGAATCACACTGACTGATTTTCAAATATCAGAAAAGTCTCATTGATATACGGCAGAAACCAGCACAATATTGTAAAGCCAAGTACAAAAGTACAAAATCGCTCAGTTGTGTCCAACTCTTTGCGATCCCATGGATCCTACCAGGCTCCTCCATCCATGGAATTTTCCAAGCAAGAGTACTGGAGTGGGTTGCCATTGTAAAGCAAGTATCCTCCAATTAAAAATAAAGAAAATTTTAAAAATATTAGACATATCTTACATTTCTGAGATAAAAATCTAGCTGGTCATAATGTATTATCTCCTTTTCAAATAATTGGATTGAAACTAGTGAAATTTGGTTTAGAATCTTTGCATCTAGGTTCATGAAGGGTATTGGTCTGTAGCTTTCTTGTACCTACTTTGGTAATGCTGTTCTCATAAAGTAAGTTTAGAAGATTTCCATTTTCTTCAATATTCTGGAAGGGTTTGGTAGAATTTATATTATTTCTTCTCTAAATCTGGGCCTAGAATTTCCTTGTGGGAAGGGTTTTAACCACAAATTCAATTTCTTTAATAGATACAGTGATATTCATGTCATCTATTTCTTCTTAAGTGAGTTTTCACAGAATGTGTCTTTCATCCAAGGTATTGACTTTTTAGGAATAAAGTTGTTTATAACATTCCCTTACTTTCCTTTTAGTATCTGTATTGACATGAACTCTTTCAATAATTGCACATTTGTCTCATTAATTGGTCATTTAGTGTTAGATAGGGCTTCCCTCATAACTCAGTTGATAAAGAATCTGCCTGCAATGCAGGAGACCTGGGTTCGATTCCTGGGTCAGGAAGATCCCCTGAAGAAGGAAATGGCAACCCACTCCACTATTCTTGCCTGGAGAATCCCATGGACAGAGGAGTCTGGCAGGCTACAATCCATGGGGTCGCAAGAGTTGGACAAGGCTTAGCAACTGAACCACCACCAGTGTTAGATAAGAGTCCAACTTTTGCATGTGAATATCCAGTTTTCCTAGCAGCTTCTATTGAAAATGCTGCCCTTTCCCCAATGATTTGTCTTGGCAATAATCACTTGACCATATATGCAAGGATTTACTTTTGGGGTCTCTCTATTCTATTCACTTGGTCTATATGTCTGTCTTCATGGAAAATAGATGGGGAAGCAGTGGAAACAGTGTCAGACTTTATTTTTTGGGCTCCAAAATCACTGCAGGTGGTGATTGCAGCCATGAAATTAAAAGACGCTTCCTCCTTGGAAGGAAAGTTGTGACCAACCTAGATAGCATATTCAAAAGCAGAGATATTATTTTGCCAACAAAGGTCCATCTAGTCAAGGCTATGGTTTTTCCAGTAGTCATGTATGGATGTGAGAGTTGGACAGTGAAGAAGGCTGAGCACCAAAGAACTGATGCTTTTGAACTGTGGTGTTGGAGAAGACTCTTGAGAGTCCCTTGGACTGCAAGGAGATCCAACCAGTCCATTCTAAAGGAGATTGGTCCTGGGTGTTCTTTGGAAGGAATGATGCTAAAGCTGAAACTCCAGTACTTTGGCCATCTCATGCGAAGAGTTGACTCAATGGAAAAGACTCTGATGGTGGGAGGGATTGGGGGCAGGAGGAGAAGGGGATGACAGAGGATGAGATGGCTGGATGGCATCATTGACTCGATGGACGTGAGTCTGAGTGAACTCCGGGAATTGGTGATGGACAGGGAGGCCTGGCATGCTGCGATTCGTGGGGTCCCAAAGAGTCGGACATGACTGAGTGACTGAACTGAACTGAACTGATGGCAGTACCACACTATTTTTGTTTTTTTTTTTTGCCTTATGATTAAGGACTAGAAATTGCTATAAACTTGGATAAATATTTTGGAATAATTGCTGAAAAGTCTTTCAATACCCTAATACTTTTATCACCAAACTGTTTTGACTACTATAGCTTTGTAGTAAAGTTTCAAATTAGGAAGTGTGAGTCCTCTAGCTTTGTTCCCTTTTTCAACATTGTTTTGCCCATCTAGGCCCCTCAAGATTTCATATGAATCTTAGGATTTAAAGAAAAATCTCTAGACCCACTCTAGGTAGTAATGATATCTTAACAATATTAAGTCTTCCAATCATGTTAAGAAAATTGAATAACCCTTGCAAAGGAATGAAACTGGACCCCCGATTTACACTACTAACAAAAAGTAACTTAAAATGGATTGTCTTCCAAACCATGAACACCGGGTATGTTTCTATCTGTTTATGTCTTCTTCAATTTCTCTCAGTAATGTTTTTATTTTTGTTTTGCTTCTGTTTTTTTTAAATTGAAGTACAGTAGACATATAACATTATAATAGTTTCAGGTGTAATGAATTCAATATTTGTATATTGTCTTTTGTATATGTGTGTACACAATGTATGCATCAGAAGAGGAAATGGCACCCCACTCCTGTATTCTTGCCTGGAGAATTCCATGGACAGAAGAGCCTGGCAGGCTACAGTCCCTGGGGTTGCAAGAGTCAGACACAACTTAGAGACTAAACCACCACCATGGAGAAGCAAATGGCAACCCACTCCAGTATTCTTGCCTGGAAAAGTCCATAGACAGAGGAGCCTGGCGGTCTGCAGTCCATGGGGTTACATAACTGAGGACGCATGCATGAGGAGGGTGAAGGGAGATGGGTTGGTAGCAATAAATTGGTAGAACTAAAAAATAAATAAACCACCACCAATGTATGTATATATATACATTTGTGTACATAATGACAATATTTATATACTGTATATTGTACATTGTATATTTGAATACATAGTAACTCAGTATTTGTATACACTATGAAATGATCACCACGGTAAGTCTAGTTACCATCTGTTTCCACAAATAGTTACAAAATTCTTTTTTTGTGTGAAGAGAAGCAGTGTTTTGTTTTAAAAGATATTTTCACTTTATCTCTCACATTGTAGGCAGATGCTTTACCCTCTGAGAAGCCCTATATGGACTCTAAATTCACAATATTTTTCAATACATTAAAGATGTTCCTCTGCTGTCTTCTCTCTTGCAATGTTTCTCATGAAAAACCTGCTGTTTTCCTTATCTTCTGTTTCCCCATATACAATATGACTTTCCCCCCATTCTGGTTGTGTTTAAGATTTTCTCTTTATCACTGGTTTTGAGCAGTTTGACTATGATGTACCTTGAGGTAGTTATCTTTGTCCTTCTTGTGATTGAGGTTAGTTGAGCTTTTTGTATCCATAGGCTTATAGTTTCAATCAAATTTGGAAAATCTGGGGCCATTATTTTTTTTTAATGTTTTTTCTCTTTTCCACCTCTATTCTTCACCTATCCAGGTACATGTGTATTAGGCCACCAGTAATTCCACAGCTTATTGATGCACCATCATTTTTTTTAACTCCCTTTTCTCTTTGTGTTTAATTTAGAATAGTTCTTATTGCTGTGATAGTCAGCTTCTAAAACAGTTCCCAATGATTCCCACTTCCTGGTTTTATGTTTTAGTGTCATTGCTTCCCCTGCGTGGGTTAGAACTAATGGTTTGGATTTAATGAATAAAATAAGGCAAAAGTGATAGCATGTCTTTCCTAAGATTAGGTTATAAAAGACTGAGACTTCTGCCTTGCTCTTACTCTCTCTTTCTGGGTTTTCTTGCTGCTGCTGCTAAGTCACTTCAGTCGTGTTTGACTCTGTGCTACCCCAGAGACAGCAGCCCACCAGGCTCCCCCATCCCTGGGATTCTCCAGGCAAGAACACTGGAGTGGGTTGCCATTTCCTTCTCCAATGCATGAAAGTGAAAGGTGAAAGTGAAGTCGCTCAGTCGTGTCCGACTCTTCACGACCCCATGGACTGCAGCCCACCAGGCTCCTCCGTCCATGGGATTTTCCAGGCAAGAGTACTGGAGTGGGGTGCCATTGCCTTCTCCACTTTTCTTGCTAGACATGCAATTGTTATGTCTTCCAGTTTGCTAACTTTTTTCTTCTGCAATATCTGGTCTGCTGTTAATCCCATTTAGTGTATTTTTCTAGTTCCTCATTTATTTCCTTATAACAGTACAGACTCGATATTTCCCATATAATTTAATGTGTTACAATCAGTTACTTTCACTGTTTATTCTTTTTTTCACTGTTTATTCTAATGCACAAAAAAATGTTATTCTAATGCACAAAATTTCAATGACCATTTCGGTCAATAGGAGCCCCTTCCAGCAGGCTTATATTTCTTTTGACATGCCTCTATTATTATTATTTTAGTACTTCATTGCTTTTCAAAAGTATAAAAATATTTTTTCAGGCTTGCCTTGTACTATTCTTGTCACAGCTTTGGGCTCAGCCATTTCTTGAAGGAGACCCAACTATTTTACTGGACAATGGTATTTAGAAGCCAAGATTTGTATGTGCACACACATGCATACACACACATTTACTTCTGTATTTATTTCTATACCTGATGTTGTTGTTGTTTAATTGCTAAGTCATGTCCTACTCTTTTGCAACCCCATGATCTGTATCCCACCAGGTTCTTCTGTCCATGGGATTTCCCAGGCAAGAATACTGGAGTGGGTGGCCATTTCCTTCTCCAGAGGATCTTCCCAGCCCAGAGATTGAACCCACGTCTCCTGCATTGGCAGGAGGGTTCTTTACAGCTGAGCCACCTGGGAAGCCCATTTCTATACCTAGTCATGTATACATTTAGTGTGCATGTGTGGTAGGCTGAATATTGACCCCAGATATTGTGAATATGTTTCCTTACATTGTAAAAGGAAATCTGGAGAGGTTGTTGAGTTAAAAATCCTGAGATAAGGATATTTCTTGGATTATTTGGGTAGAGCCAAAGTAAACACAAATGTTCTTACAAGAGGGTAAGAGACAGAGATTTGATTACAGAAAAAGGAGATGAGGTGATGGAACCAGAGGTCAGGGTGATGCACTTTGAAGATGGAAGAATGAGACCAAGTATCAAAGAATGTAGGCAGCCTCTACAAGTTGAAAAAAGTAAGGAAAAAGATTTTCCCTTGAAGCCTCTCAAAACAATGCAACCCTGATGACATCTTGATTCCAGACTTTTTACCTCCAGAACGATAAGAGTATAAATTCATGTTGTTTTAAGTCATTAATTTTATGGTCATTTGTTAGAGCAGGAAATTAATATATCACAAGTTCATATCAATATGTCCAAGTCCAATCCAGTGCCACGGGATTCATTCTAATCTTATCCTCTCTCTTATTTGTAACTCCCTTCTCTGTGAGAAACCTCACTCACTTTATTCTTAATCTTCTGGTATGTAACCAAACACATTTCTGCTATCATCATTTCTTCCTGTACAGACTCCCTTCCCATTCCACATATAACAATGTGGATGAATCTCACATGCTGAGCAAAAGAAGTCAGATACAAAAAATATATAAATGGCTTGCTGCTGCTGCTAAGTCACGTCAGTCATGTCAGACTCTGTGCTACCCCATGGACGGCAGCCCACCAGGCTCCCCCGTCCCTGGGATTCTCCAGGCAAGAACACTGGAGTGGGTTGCCATTTCCTTTTCCAATGCATGAAAGTGAAAAGTGAAAGTGAAGTCGCTCAGTCGTGTCTGACTCTTAGCAACCCCATGGACTGTAGCCTACCAGGCTGTTCCATCCATGGGATTTTCCAGGCAAGAGTACTGGAGTGGGTTGCCATTGCCTTCTCCGATCAATGGCTTGATTCCATTTAAATGGAGGTCAAGCATATCACCATAATGGTGATACAAGTCAGAATAATGTTACTTCTGAGGTGGAGTGTAGGCTGGGAAGGGGCCTGAGGAATGATGACATGTTTCATGTCTTAATCCAGGCAGTGATTACACAAGTATATACATGCACAAAAATTCATTGAGCTGTTCACTCATGACTAGGACATCTGATGTGCTTTAATGTATACATCAGACATCATAAAGAATAACTTTAAAAAGGTAACCACTGTGTTTCCTTTCAGAAGCATGTTCTGTTTTTGGAAGGTGGATATGTTTTATTTCAGAGTCTTCATGAAGATTTTGCAACATTCAAAACTCCAACAATTCAAGAATATTCTGAGGAAGTCTAGTAGAAATCTCAGTTTACCAGCCAGAGTCAAAAATCATGTGATAATGGTTAAGTACAGTTTGAAATTCGCTCTACCCACATCTTTAACATTATTTCATTCTTGAGAATTTTTAATTTGAGGCTCATATTACATAGCCTTTCCCACAAGGTGAGACTTTATTAATACTTTTATGTTTTGCCATCTGAAATGTATATAATTCAAAGTTTAAAATGAGCAAAAAAGGTATTCCAAGGTGGTCCAGTGGTTAAGAATCCACATGCCAATGCAGGGGACATGGGTTCGATCCCTGGTCTGGGGAGATTCTACATGCCATGAGGCAACTAAGCCTGTGTGCCACAGCTACTGAGCCCACTCATCGCAGCTACAGAAGCCTGTGTGTCCTAAAGCCCAAGCTCTGCAACACAAGAAGTCACTGCAATGAGAAACCCGTGAATCACAGTTCAGTTCAGTTCAGTCACTCAGTCATGTTCGACTCTTTGCGACCCCATGAATCGCAGCACGCCAGGCCTCCCTGTCCATCACCAACTCCTGGAGTTCACTCAGACTCACGTCCATCGAGTCCGTGATGCCATCCAGCCATCTCATCCTCTGTCGTCCCCTTCTCCTCCTGCCCCCAATCCCTCCCAGCATCAGAGTCTTTTCCAATGAGTCAACTCTTCACATGAGGTGGCCAAAGGACCGGAGTCTCAGCTTTAGCATCATTCCTTCCAAAGAAATCCCAGGGCTGATCTCCTTCAGAATGGACTGGTTGGTTCCCCTTGCAGTCCAAGAGACTCTCAAGAGTCTTCTCCAACACCACAGTTCAAAAGCATCAATTGTTCGGTATTCCTTCCAGCTCTTCCTTGTTGCGACAACAGTAACAACTAACCCTTAATCCACACTTACAATATGCCAAGTACTGTTCTAAATCCTTTCTGTGCATCGAGTACTTGAATTCTCACCATAGTTCTATGGCGTAGGTGGTTTTATTATCATTCCTATTTTACAAATGAGGAAACTGAGAACCCAAAGAAGTGAAGTGGCAGAGTAGGCATTTGTACCCAGGCTTGTTTGGCTCTAGAAGCCATATTCATAACCAGTACTGCTACCAGTATGCAGCTCTGAGTCAGTGGGGCTACACTGCCTTTCTGGCTCCTTTTGAAGGAGGGATGGCAGACTTTCCTGGCCACTTACTTAGTGAGTTTCCAGGAAGCTGGGGCTTAGTCATCCTTCTTCGCCAAGTTCACTTGAGCACACAGATACTGGTATGACACTTGCAGAGTTAGGTTCTGGCTTCCTTGGGTCCCTCCTACATTTCCTCTTAACTCATCAAAGGCTCAGTTTTCTAAAGACCAGATTCCCTTTGTCTCTTTTGTCCGTCTCTCCCATCATTTCCCTCTCAACAGAGCTCTGTGCTATCTCTTCCTTCCCAATATTAGTTTAATAGTCTTCACATCCAAGGGCTTTTTATTCTGACAGGAGAGAAATCAGTGTTGGGTTGTTTTTTTTTTTAAAATTATCTCTGGCCAATAATCAATATTAAATTTCCCTCTCTGGGCCATGCCATTCAAAACAAAGTCCATCACGCTTTCTGCTTCTTGGTGAGTTCTAAGAATTTCTGATAGGGACAGTGAGGAGTCTGCTTGGTTTCCTGTCCCCAAAGTTCTCCTTTTTCTATAGTTCCCCCTGGAGCTACTTGAATGCCAATCTATAGGCCCAATGAGCTCTGCCCCATCTAGGGGACCCACCTTGCCCTCCAGCAACTTAAGGATCTCTAATTCAATGCTCAGATTCAAGACAAGTCCTGCCATAACACTCTGGTGATGACTTCCATAATCAACCCGAGTTCAAGCCCCTATTTTCTCTCTCTGTTCTGATTCTGGTCTATTGTCCCTGAGCTTCTGTTTAGGCCTTGATAATCCTCTGTAGGGCTTCCAAGGTGAAACCAGTAGTAAAGAACCTGCCTGCCAATGCAGGTAGATGTAAGAGATGTGGGTTCGATCCCTGAGTCAGGAAGATCCCCTGGAGAAGGAAATGCTAACCCATTCCAGTACTCTTGCCTGGAGAACTCCATGGACAGAGGAGCCTGGCGGGCTACAGTTCATGGGGTCACAGAGTCTGAAGCAACTTAGCGTGCAGGCATGAATCCTCTATAACTGGAAGTTTGCTCTGTTCTTTCCAGTCCTTTCCCTCCTCCCCTCTCCCCCAGGAACTGGAATGCTCCAATGGCTATGGCCTTGAAATCTTGTGTCTTACTTCCCTGATGCTGCCTGCTCAGCTGCATCTCTGCTTCTAGAGTTCCCAGTGCCCTGTTTAACACACCTGTCAGGAAATCCCAAGTCTTGGTAACTTGAAATTTGTTCCACATGCTGTAATTAGCCCTTCTGCCTAGACTGCGTTGTATGAAAGGACAGGAGCCAAGTAGACGTTCCTATTTGCTTGAGAGAGTGTATTTACACTAGACTTTGTTCAAAGTGTAGTCCCTGAACCAGCAATTCCAGCAGCACCAGGATACACCACACCTTCCATATGGGACTCTTCATTTTAAAAAAGATTGGTTCCAGGGCTATCAGCTGACCCACTAGCAATAAATCAAGTCAATGAAACAGCATTTAAGCATCTTTTGCTCATAGGATCATTTACTCCACTGGAGTTTTAAGCTCCATGAAGGGCAGAAAATTCATATCTCTTGTTCACTGCTGTATTTCTAGTTTTTAGAACTGTGCTTGGCAGATGGTAAGTGCTCAGTAACTGTTAAGGGAATGAACAAGTGAATGGATGAGCTGGTGAATTTTTACCAACTAGGTGTCCTTGGAAATGTTAAATTCTCTGAGCCTCATCATTTTATTCATCTGTACAATAAAGATTCATATCCCTACTTCCAAGTATGAGGATCATGCATAAAAAGGGGGTGTAGAGTTGTCAACATTTCTTTTGATACAAAGGCTACTCTTCACTGAAATGTGGATCTGTTTTATTTTGGAGTGATCAGTTCTTTGCAGCTGCTTTACCCTAAGTATTATCGAGGGCTTGTTCTGTGTGGAAGAATCTTGGAAGAGAGACTCATTCACCCAGTCACTCATTCATTTAGAAAATATTAATTGAATATTATGTCAGGCTTTATTCTAAGTGCTAAGGAGAAGAGCAGTATATAAAACAAACACTCTACTCCCAAGAAGTTTACATTGCGAAAAGACAGACATGAATCAAATATAATTGTAATATAGCAAATGGTGATATTTGTTAAGAGGAACAATAAGGTGAGTAAGGCTTCCCTGGTGGTTCAGACGGTAAAGAATCTGCCTGCAGTGTGGGAGACCTGGGTCTGATCCCTGGGTCAGGAAGATCCCCTGGAGGAGGAAATGGCAACCCACTCCAGTATTCTTGCCTGGAGAATCCCATGGACAGAGGAGCCTGGTGGGCTACAGTCCATGGGGTTGCAACATGACTGAGTGACTTCACACCAAAGTTTCTCTGAGGAGATAGCATTTGAGCAAAGACCTACAAGAAGCAGGAGGGTGATCCATGGGGATGTCCAGGGAGAAAATTTTCCAGGGAGAGGGACAGCCAGTGTAATGGCCCAAAAGTGGGAAACCATGTAGGATGTTTAAAGAACAGCAAGGAGACCGGTGCTATTGGAGGAAAGTTGGAAAATAGTAAGAGTGAGGGTTTGTGGGGGAGGAGCACGGAATCATGTAGGGCTTTACAGGGCATTATACAACCTTCAGCTTTTACTCTGAGTGAGATTGGAAGTCATGGGAGAATATTCCATGAGGAATGATATGATCTAACTTAAATTTTACACGAGTCACTCAAGTTGTTGTGTTGAGTGAGAACAGACTTTAGGAGACTAAAGGCAGAAGCAAGGAGGTGAGCTGGAAAGCAATTGCAGTAGTTCACGTGAGAGATGATGGTGGCCAGGATTAGGGGGATAGTAGTGATCGAGATGGGGAGACCGGTCAGATTTTGAAGAAAAGTCTGGAATGTTTTGCAGATATCTTGGGTATGGAATGTGGGAGAAGAAGGAGGAGTCAAGAATGATCCCAAGGTTTTTACTTCAGCAATTAGAAGGTTGGAGCTGCTATCAATAGAGATGGGCAAGACTAGAGAAGAACCAGGTTTGTGAAAGAGGAATCAGGAATTCTGTTGGAACATGTTACATTTAAGATGGCTATTTGATCTTCAGGAGGGAATGTTGAATAGACAGTTGGGTAGATGGATCTGGAGTTGAGAGAAGTCTGAACTGGGATACAGATTTGGAAATCTTCAATGTATCTAGGGTAGTTAAAATCATGGGACCAGATGTGATTACCTAGGGGCAGACCATGGAAAGAAGAAATCGCCCAAGGTCTGAATTCTGGGTTATTCCAATGGTCCCAGGTCAGGACTGAGAGGAGACATCAAAAGGCACTAGGTCAGAGTACACAGTGAGGTAGGTGGTGAGAGAATGGTTCCTGGAAGCCATGGGGAGACAGTGTTTCAAGGAGGAGGGAGGGTTCAACTGTTTAGAATGCTGATGAAATGTCAAGCAAGATGAGGACTGAGATTTGACAACATGGAGGTTCATTAAAACCTGTAGAGAAGCTATTTTGATGGAGTGATAAACCTCTAATTGAAGATGATTTGAGAGAGAAGCAGAGAAGAATTATAGACAGTGAATATAGGCAGCTCTTTCAAGGAATTTTGTTGTAACAGAGAGAAGAGAGGCGCAACAGAAGCTGGAGAGGGATGTGGGTGAATGGAGGACTTTAGTTGGTAGAGACTGTAGCATGTAGAGAGGAAGAAATTATTGATGCAAGAGAGAGAGGAGAATTCCTGAAGTGGTCTCCTTAAATGGGTGAGAGATGAGATTAAGGGCACAAGTGGAGCCAGTAAGGGAAGGAGCCAGGATTTGAACCAGCTGTCCCTTACTTCAAGGCCTCTTACTCTCAACCATCACACTATAGTGCTACCCAGACAATACCCATTGGGTACTGGAGCTTGGCTCTATTCTTCTTATCGCATGCTCAGGCCTTACTTGGGATTCAAGTCACCATTTCAACTTGTCTTTGATTAGGGAAAAAATTAAATCTCTGAAACATGATTTCAGCGTCTCTTCTGATTCCCTAAAAACCCTCCCTCTGCCTTCTAATTTCATTTGTCACTACAGGAAGGAAAGGGACTCCATAAAAGAAGCCTTCTGTATAATACTGGCTGAATGGGCAGAGAAGGCCACTTCTCTCCCTTCCATTGTTCCTCTCTCATCCTCTCCAAACCTCAAACATTGCTCTCGAGGATGGTTATAGCAATCTAAGAAGCAATAGTCATTTTAGTAGGTGTTTTTTTTTTTCACCTGCCCAGAGGGATAGGTAAGAATCCTGGCATATGGACATGAGGAAGGTGGGAAGCAGGGAAACGGCAGAGCCACCCTATTGCAACTGTGCTTCTCTGTGTGTGTGTGGTCAGTCGCTTCAGTTTGCCTGTCAGGTTCCTCTGTCCATGGGATTCTCCAGGCAAAAATACTGGAGTGGGTAGCCATTCCCTTCTCCAGGGGATCTTACCAACCAAGGGATCGAACCCACATCTCCTGCTTTGTAGGTGGATTCTTTACCACTGAGTCACCAGAGAAGCCTGTGCTTTTCTGTAGGGTTGGAAAATAGCCAAGGAAGTCCCCTAAACACAGACGTGCCATTTTTTCCCCATCTTCCCTCCATTAGCCACAACATAGCCAGATTAACATGAGTTACTCCGTGGGCTAGGAGTAGCTGGGAAGTCTCACCCCACAAATGGAAGTTGACGCAGAGCACGAGGGGACAAAGATGAGAGCTTGATGATGATATCTGCCGAGTTTCCAGGTCAGGTGGCACTATTTGAACATTTTTAGGCTGAATTTGAAAGGAAGGGCTTCCTTTCAGTTCAGTTCAGTCGCTCAGTCGTGTCCGACTCTTTGCAACCCCATGAATCGCAGCACGCCAGGCCTCCCTGTTCATCACCATCTCCCGGAGTTCACTCAGATTCACATCCATCAAGTCCATGATGCCATCCAGCCATCTCATCCTCTGTCGTCCCCTTCTCCTCCTGCCCCCAATCCCTTCCAGCATCAGAGTCTTTTCCAATGAGTCAACTCTTTGCATGAGGTGGCCAAAGTACTGGAGTTTCAGCTTCAGCATCAGTCCTTCCAAAGAACACCCAGGACTGATCTCCTTCAGAATGGACTGGTTGGATCTCCTTGCAGTCCAAGGGACTCTCAGGAGTCTTCTCCAACACCACAGTTCAAAAGGATCAATTCTTCGGCACTCAGCTTCTTCACAGTCCAACTCTCACATCCATACATGACCACAGGAAAAACCATAGCCTTGACTAGACGGACCTTAGTCGGCAAAGTAATGTCTCTGCTTTTCAATATGCTATCTAGGTTGGTCATAACTTTTCTTCCAAGGAGTAAGCGTCTTTTAATTTCATGGCTGCAGTCACCATCTGCAGTGATTCCTTCCTTTAGGGGTTCCCTTATATCTCAGTCAGTAAAGAATCTGCCTGCAGTGCAGGAGTCCCGAGAACGATCCCTGGGTTGGGAAGATCTCCTGGAGAAGGAAATGGCAATCCACTCCAGTATCCGTGTCTGGAAAATTTCATGGACAGACGAACCTGGTGGGCTGCAGTCCATGGGGTCACAAAGAGTTGGGCACGACTGAGCGACTAACACTTTTGAAAGGGAGCGTGATTTTCTGGGCCAGGGGAAAAGGAACAACAGAAGCAGACAGGGTTAGGAAGAGACAGAAGATAAAAGAAGGGAGTGAGACTTCCCTGGTGGTTCAGCGACTAAGACTCTGCTCCCACTGCAGGGGGTCTGGGTTCCATCCTTGCTTGGGGAACTGGATCCTGCATGCTGCAAAAAAGATCAAAGATTCTGTGTGCCACAACTAAAACCCAGTGCAGCCAATTAAATAAAATAAAAATAAATATTTGTTTAAAAAAAAAAAAAAGACGGGAGGAGCAGTGAGAGACCTTGGAGGGGCATCAGGAGGAAAAGGAAGTGAAAACCCAGGCTTGTCCTGCTTAATGGTAGTTACCAAAACCTTTAGCCTCAGGTGCTGGCTAAAACCAAATAGTATTTCTGCCCCCTTCCATCCACGCAACTTGTACAGACTTTAATGTGAAGTGTATGACTTTGAATGTTTACATCAGAACAGGAAGAAAAACCAGAAGTCATTTTTCTGCTTTAAATCTAAGTTATTTTTCTTGTCCTCTTCCTAGGTGCGTAGGGCCTTTTGACCAATATAGTACTGACCATCCGTTTCTAAGAACCACCTTGGCCAGTCGCCATCAAAAATGCCATATATTAGGGAGCTTGTGTACAGTGCAGTTGGAGCACAGTATTATGTTATTTATTTTTTAATCTAATCCTCTGCCTTTAGATGCTAGAAATGAGAATTAGTCAGAGCCTAATCTCTCCAGGGATGTGTTCTTTCCAGGCAAGCCTGGTCTGTCTTCTATAGAAAATAGGATGAAATCCAATTTTTAGATGATGTGATGGGATGGAAAAAGAGAGAGAGAGGCCAACAGGGCTGGGAGTGGATACAAATGGCCCTAGAAGACAGATAAATCCGCCCCCTGCCTTTTTAAAGAATCACCATTTGGGGAGATCTCTCCTGTTGGGGGTTGACCTGACCATCCTAATCAGACGATGTGGCTACTTCAGTTATTGCAGTGAGAAAACATCAAATTGAAGGTCAAAAAAGAATAAACAACAGTATGAGAAATAATCTCATTCTTCTCTCTGTAATTTTTGGTTTTGTTTTGATTCTTTCACTTTTAATCAATTGAATGTTAATAAGGTCATGGTTTCTGCACCCAGAATTGGAGCTCCTTTGACCTTTGAAGGAAACAGAAGTCTTTGGATCCAGTTGTCCATGGGTCTCTTTCTCTTAGGAACTCCTGACTAAATCCTATACAAGAGCTTCTTTTATTTGCTTTTTTAAAATTACAGTTTATTTTGAGATAATTGTAGATTTGCATGCAGTTGTAAGAAATGATACAGAGAAAGCCCCGGTACCCTCTCCCCAGTTACGTTTACCTTTTTTTTTTTTTTTTTTTAAGCAACTCTACTGTGCTTTGATTGACATACAAAAAACTGTACCTATTTAATGTGTGTAACTTCATGGCTTTGGAGATATGCATACACTTGTGAAATCATCACCACAGTCAATGCCATAAACATATCCACCACTTCGAAAATCTTCCTTCTACCTTCTTGATTTATTTATTTTGGGGAAGATAATGCAACATACGATCTACCCTTTTAGCAAATGTTCAAGTACACAATAGAGGTACTGTGTATTAACTAACTATAATTAACTGTAGGCACTATGCTGTACTGTATTTGCATTTTAAAGTCCAATTAGATTTTTCTTTAATGGATCCCTTCACTCTTCATTCACATGAGTAAGTTCATATAACATTTGAGCTTCCCTGGTGGCTCAGTAGTAAAGAATCCTCCTGGCAATGGAGGAGACACAGTTTCGATCCCTGATCCCGGAAGATCCCACGTGCTGTGGAGCAACTAAGCCCATGTGCCACAGCTGTTGAGCTCGTGCTCTAGAGCCTGGGAGCTGCAACTACTGAAACTTGCGTGCCCTAAAGCCCGTGCTCTGTAACAAGAGAAGCTACCACAATGAGAAGCCTGCCCACCACAACTAGAGAGTAGCCCCTGCTTCCTGAAGCTAGAGAAAGCCTGAGTGCAGCAACAAAGACCCAGCACAGCCAAAAATGAATAAATATAAAAGCATTAAAAACACATAACATTGTGCTCTACACACCTCTGAAGAACCAGGAAATGCCAGGTCAGAAATGTCTCATTCCAAAAGGGAAAACAGAAAGCTTCTAGCTGAGATTTATGCAGTCACTGCATCTTACTGTTCACTTGCCTTAATGATGAATTGTACCTTGCTCTACATATGGTTCCTGCAAGTTTCTAAGCCAGAATAAAGGAAATGTCAAATGTGGAAAGGAATGGAATCCATAATTGTGCTGTGGACTAATAGTATATCATGAGCTGTACGGGTCATGTGCATGTCCTACTGAGTATCCCTTACAGAAGAAAGAGTGCATCTGGAGATAAAATCTGGATGAAAGAATAGGTGGAGGGTTGATGAAGAAAAGAGATGGAGGGAAGGAGCAGGGTGGCCCTGAAATTAAGGTTCTGCCACAAAAGGTAGTGCCAAGTGGGGGAAGCTCTGGAAAGAGGCTGGGATGCATGGAGATAAACTAAAAATCTGATTATAAAACATTCATTTTTGGAACCCCTGGTGTAGATGAGCTATTAGCATGCTAGGGCCAATCCAAGGGCAAAGTGGGGACTCCTGTCTCTTATTCCTTTGTTCTTTCTGTCTCTGTTTCCTTAGAAACAAACCCATCAATATCTGGAGAACCCTATCCAAGAAGGAATTGCTCTGAAGATATTCAATCCCCAAGTGTTTTGAAAGCAGATGCCAGCTATGCCAAATGAGTCCTTGAAACAGCTAAATCACATCTTGATTTGAAGCAGCAAGTGAAAAGCTTACCCATCTTTAATGATAGGAAGTAGAACCAAGTGCTCAGAAGATAAAAGTATTGTGATCATGAGGCTGAGGTCCTGGGCTCAAACCCTATGTGGCTCATTTGCTTCTCGACGTTCCAGTTCCAAACAGTAGAGATTGTGCTCTTGTCCACAGATGAGTTCTCCAAACATAAGACGGTCATTTTGCAGGAATGAGCCACGAGTCCTATAAAACTCTGGGCAAGAGGCAGGGTGGTGTGGAGTGTAGCTGGTCAGGATCCGCATTTCGACAGACCTGGTTTGGAAATTTGCCCTTCTTATTTCCGCCTTATTACCAGTGGAACCTTAAGCCAATTACTTATCCTCTCTCTTTCAGAACCTTGGTTTCCCCACAGGGTTGAGATAATTTAGCACATAACTGCTCAATAAGTGAAAGCTGTTATTTTTATTATCACCAATAAAGTTATAATTCTCAGATGTAGATTGAGATCTAAGTGTAAATTTGCAAGTTGATTGCTCCTGCCACATTTCCCCTCAAGAATTCTCAGAAGAGATGCAAATTCACCTGGCCCTGGACACTGTTTAGCCTGCTTCAAGAGGGGGTGTTATTATCAGTATCCCTTAATAATTTCAGGTCAAATGAAATCAATCTTCTATTCTCAATTTGACTCTACTGCTAGAACAATGATTCAAAGCTCTTGGGTCTGTCCACAAGGGACGGAATAGCTTTATCTTCTCTGTAACAGGGAGGGAGGAAAGAGTGCCCTGACTGCTTATCTTACAAACAGAGTACCAGGTGAGGGTAGGGGACTTCCACAGAGCTAGGATGGATGCAGCAACAGCTCTCAGAATCCCCCAGGGATTCTCGAGCTAGCTTTCCAAAACTGCTTTTAGCGTATTGATTTCTGACAGTGCTGCACTTCAGGAAAAGAGCAACTACACAATGCCAGCTTGCCCACATCTCCAAATCAATTGCACATGTACCAGATGCTTGGTTTTCTTTCTTTCCTTTCTTCTTCCTCCCCTGCAGGAAAGTATGTGGTTTCTAATAACACTCCTGCAATGTTGTGGCGGGACAGGATGTCAGTTTCACCTGAGGCTACAGAAGTAAAAGGGTATTCTAGTCCACAGAAAATCGGCTCATTTGACCCACTTGGGATAGATTTGATTTCTGCTTTAGGATTAAAACACGAATATCTGGAACTGAAAAGGAGGAAAAATCCCTAAAGCAAATAGTTATTTAGTGGCTTACTTGCCAGACAGGGTGCTAGCTACTTTCCATACATGTTACATCATTGATCCTCACAACCACCCTGCAAGGTGGATACTTCGAATAGCATAACACATATGAAGAAAAAGGCTCTGAGAGGTTAAGTCATTTGCCTGGAGTTGCAAAAGCTCATCACTGGCCTATATCTCTCAGATTTCAGGTCTGATTTGTTTGTTTACTTGATTATTCAAATATTGATTCATGAAATAAAGTCTATACTTATTTTATGTTAATTTCAGCATCAGAGACTTAAATATTTCTTGCACTAGTTGACTTCTAAGGGCTTCCCCAGTGGCCCAGTGGTAAAGAATCCTCCTGCAATGCAGGAGACACAGGAGATGCGTGTTTGATCCCTGCTTCGGGAAGATAGCTGGGAGAAGGAAATGGCAACCCACTCCAGTATTCTTGCATGGAGAATCCCATAGATAGAGGAGCTTGGCGGGCTGCAGTTCTTGGGGTTGCAAAGAGTCGGACACGACTGAGTGACTGAGCACACACAGTCAACTTCTGCAAAATAATGGAGGTGTGTTTATGCATTCTAATACCTGAAATATACGTTGTCTGTGAAATTTTAGCTATACAATGCTTGTTTGTACATACTACTTCACACAGAGTGGCCCTCAATACATGTTTACTAAAAAGAAGGATAATAAGTGGTGTGAGGACATGCAACCAGTAGAAATCAGGAAAATGCTGGGTGTACCATCCTTCATGTACTTGGGACTAGTTTAGCCTGAAATGAATCAGCTTATATCTCTATTCATTGGAGCAATTTCTTCGTTACTGCATCATGGTATGAGTGTGTGTGTGCTAAGTTGCTTCAGTAATGTCTGACTGTTTTCAATACCATGGAATCTTCCTGACCCAGGTATCGAACCTGTGTCTCTTGTGTCTCCTGCATTGGCAGGTGGGTTCTCTACCACTAGTACCACCTGAGAACTCTGCATCATGGTACAGGAGACAAATGAGCTAGACAGGCAGGATTCCAAACTGCAGCCCACATTTGTAAGGCACCAACATTCCTGATTATTTTCAAGATCTATTAAAGCTAGGAGGGAATTTAGAGGTCAGTGACTGAAATCCTTTTGGATTCCAAGAAAGAAAGCAGAGCCCCCAAGAAAGGGAGCGACTAGCCCAAGTGAATTAGATTCAACCCAGGTGTCCTGGCTGCCGCTTTTCTCTTGTGCTTTCAACTATATGACATTTCGCCCAGTCAGGCTTTCCCAGATTGTGTCAAGGGCATATCGAGCAGCCCAAGTCCTGAAGAGTTCCCTGTTCTGCCCAGTATGCCACAGCAAGTTTTTGGCTCTGCCTGAGCCTGTGACATTTAACCACAGACGGTTCTTGGAACCCCTGGAAAAAAAGACAACCACCTGACTGCTTTGTGATTTAAATAGCCAAATAATGCCAAATTGAATTTCTCATGACAGAGTAAGTGGTAACTTAGGACTACAAACCAAGAAAACATTTCTCCATGGATAGCTGATTAATGGAATTAAGGAAAAGTTTAAATTTGGAAGCTTGAGGAATGATTTGTTAATTTGAACTTTTTCTTCAACTTGGCTTGGGCTGTCTAGAGATAAATAAAAGGTTTAATAATGTCAGTTCTGTTCAGTTAGTTTACCCCAAAGCACAGACATTTTTCATGTGTTCTGTCCCTGAAGTTTTTATTTCTTTCCTTGGTGTGTACCTGATATATGTACTTCTAAGTGGCTTCCCTTGTGAAAACATGATTTTCCCATTATTTAAGATTTAATGATGGTAATAATCTTTTGAATTTATAGATCAGTGAGATGGCAGAGACACGGGTATATATTCTTTTCTACATTGATTTAAAAAATTGATTACTATTATTATTTTTAGGCTGCTCCTTGTGTCATGTGGGATCTTGGTTCCCCGACCATGAATTGAACCTGTGTCCCCTGCAGTGGAAGCACAGAGTCTTAGGCACTGGATTGCCAGTCCCTTCAGTTGTATATTCTTATTTGTCCTGAACATATACTAGTGAAACAAAGAGAGGCTGGAATTTGTACCTTTCTGTTAAATATAAGGAAATCAAAGGGTGAAGTTGGTTAGGTAACAAGTCAAGGACCCAAGGCTAGAACTTGGATTGCTTTTGTCTCTGAACATAGTGTTTTTCTCAACTAGTCAGTCAGATTTCTTATCAAGTGATCCAGTGGAGAGCAAGTGAAAATTGCTGCTAGATGGATCAAAGTAGGTAAGAAGTTAGTGAGCCAAACGACAAAGCAAACAAACAAAAAGATCTATCAGATACTCAGGAACCATATGAAAAGGTTAGTTTGATGTCTGGAGACTCCAGGAGACTTACAAATAAAGTCCAAAGATCAAAGTTCAAGGTTATAGAAAGGAAACCCTTAAAATAAAGCCAGGAAAAGAACGAAAGGATTGTGATGTTCTGCCTCTCACAGCCCTGATGAAAGAGCTCTGTACATTGTGAAGGTTGGAGTTATTATTGCTCCATGCTGGAGACCCTGAATGGAGAATAAAGCTGTGTCCATGTGACTAAACCCATTCAAAATAGCCGTATCATTTCTACCATGAGAAGAAGAGCTAGCATATAGCAACGGACTTAGAAAATCTGGAAATTTGGAATTGCTTACAAAAATTAAGTACCTGAACATGAGAGGCTGGATTAGTTTGGAGGTGGAAGGATGAAGGAAGGAAAGGGAGAGTAGTTGAGTCCAATTTGTATTATTTGGGGATCAGCCATGGGTATTCTGGGCTCAGTTCTGACAAGGAATAGAAGGGAGTACAAGGATTTTATTGAACTTTCCTAACATGAGGTTGCATCAGAAATGCCCTCCCCACCTCTCACCAAATGTTAATTATGTTCTTTGAGATCTTTCCAAAACTGGAAGGACCAGAATTCTTCCTGGGGCTCCTGGAGTCCAGAGGCCAATTTCATTGCAGCACATACCTCTGACACCAGAAAGCTGGCTTCTGCTGCTTCCCAGATTGTATGAGGTTAATATGTCTTGAACAGTTCTGTAGAAATACAACACAGGGTCCCCACTGTCAATATCAGCAATGGGAACATGGCTGGGAAGTATAGTGACAGAGATGGAGAAGGGCTTCTGATTTCCATCTGTTCCCAGCTTGACAATGAAAGCCCTGAGCCCTGGTGGGTCCCAAGTGTGATTGATTTAGCATCTCCTATACCCTTAGTACTTATTTCCTGACTTAAGAAGTGATCTGATGAACCTCACAGACAGAAAGGTAAGCAAAATAATCTAGAT
Source organism: Oryx dammah (assembly GCF_014754425.2). Lineage (NCBI taxonomy): Eukaryota > Metazoa > Chordata > Mammalia > Artiodactyla > Bovidae > Oryx > Oryx dammah. The sequence goes on from NW_024070207.1 coordinate 15,977,176, forward strand.
GCAATAAAGCACATGTTTATGATTCTACTTAAATGGGATTCAAGTTTAAGCAAAACTAATCTATGATGATAGAAATCAGAACAATGGTTGCCTCTTGGGGTGGGGATTGACTGGGGGTCAGTGTATCAGGATCTGACTAGTGATTACAGGGGTGTATAGATTTGTCAAACTCATGGTGCTTAAGACTAAGAGTGCATATTAATATATGTAAGTTCACTCTCAATAAAAAAAGAGAACATTTAAAAAGCCATGTCTTCATGTACAGCCAGCTCATCTATCAAGAGCATTTGCCTATGCTTTCCCATGACATGACTGGCTGCCAAGCAATAGTGTATATCGGTTCAGGCTTTAGGGTGAACAGATCTAGGGTGAAATTCAGCTTTGACACTTATAGGTAGTATGACCTGAGCCTCTATTTTCTCATCTGTAAGATGAGGATCATAACAAGAGTACCTGTCTCTCAGGGTTGTCTACTAGGAGGCTTAAATGAGATTGTTGTTGTTATTCAGTCACTAATTGTGTCAGACTCTGTGACCCCATGGACTGCAGCACACCAGGGTTCCCTGTCCTTCACTATCTCTGGAAGTTTGCTCAAACTCATGTCCATGAGAACTGTATACCATTTTCTGCAGGAGGAAATGGCAACCCACTCCAGTATTCTTGCCTGGAAAATCCCACGGACAGAGGAGCCTGGCAGGCTACAGTTCATAGGGTCAGAAAGAGTCAGACGCGACTTAGTTACTAAATAACAACAACATACCACTTACTGGTGTTTGATCAGCTTTAGATACTCTTGCTATAGTGACCAGACCCATAGTAGTCTGAACCCTGATTTAAAAAGAAATAAAAAAAACTAACCCATACTAAGGACCTACTTCCAGAGCTTCTGATTATGTTGGTCTCGGGTGGACCCCAAGAATCAGTATGTTTAGAAAGCTACTCAGTTGATTCTAAAGTATAGCCATTACTGAACTCAAGTTCATGTGCCTAACACACAGTGAGGCCAAACAAAATGAAACATTGGGGTTTGGAACAGAGAAAAATTTATTGCAGGGCCTAGCAAGGATAATGGGTGGCTCATGTTTTAAAAAATAAGAAAGAGCCAAACTCCTCAGTAGTTTTGGGGGAGAAGTTTTTTATAGGCAAAATTTGGGATGATGGCGGCAGAGTAAATGACTTTCTTCTGACTGGTTGGTGGTGAGGTAACAGAGCACTGCTCCAGGAAATCTTGTGCTCAGCCTCAAGTTACCATCCTCCACCTGGGTGGGGGCCTTAGTTCCTGCAGAAGAGCTCAAAGATATTGTTGTGTATTCCCCTTGGGGAGGAACCAGGACCCTGCCCTGCAGTTTCTTGATTGCTCCTCTTTCATTTCTGCATTCCCTCCTTTCCCTGATTAGCAAATATTTGAATCTGCCCTTTGGTAAACATGAAGGTCTAGGAGGCTGAAACCTTATTCCTGCAAACAAGAAACAGGGGACACAGAAAGGCCTCGGTACCTGCTCAGTTTTAGCCAGAGCTGACAAGCACTGGCCTAGATTCATTCACATCTCCAGTTAAACACTACCACTTTCTCCATGAAGAAGTTCCTGGCAATTCCTGCCCTAGGTGTTTTCTCTTTTCTCTGAACATTTTTAAAAATTGAGGTATACTTGTATGTGGTAAAGTGCAAAACTCGCAAGTGTGGAGGTCTATAAATGTTCACATACGTGAGGACCCATGTAACAGCACCCAGATCAAGATACAAACACTGCCTGCACTCTGGAAGACTTCTTTCACCTTTCCTGTTAGTGACCCCCAAGAGTAACTGCTGTAGGAAAGGAAAAACAATGTTCCCTCTACCCTTCTAGGTTCTCCACTGAGACTCCCCTGTGATAAAAGACAGATTAACAGGAGAAAAACAAACAGATGTTTCAGTTCAGTTCAGTTGCTCAGCTGTGTCCAACTCTTTGTGACCCCATGGACTGCAGCATGCCAGGCCAATCTGTCCATCACCAACTCCTGGATGTTTGGATTTCCCAAGCAAGAGTGCTGGAGTGGATTGCCATTTCCTTCTCCAGGGGATCTTCCTGACCCAGGAATAGAACCTGGATCTCCCACATTGCAGGCAGACGCTTTACCGTCTGAGCCACCACGAAGATCTAATAATATGTATACCTCCTATATATGTTTGTGGACCAAACTTCGAGTCTGCTCACCCACCACATAGTAAAGCCAATTTACTGACACCAGGTTGTGGTGAAGGCCAGTACAGCTTTTACTGCAGGTGACAAGAAAGGAGTATGGGCGGCTCATGCTCAGAAGACCTGAACTTCCCTAAGGTTTTCAGGGAAGGGCTTTTAAGGGAAGGATTGCCTCAAAGGCAACATTTTAGGGGAGGGCTGCAGGGTGCATGACTCTCTTCTGATTGGTTGGTGGTGAGATAACAGACTGATGTTTCTGGCATCTTAATCATCCAATCTGAGGTCTACATGCTTGTGTTCAGCAAGTAATCACCACCCTTCACCTGGGTAGGGGTATATGTCTTAGTTCCTGCAGAAAACTCAGGATATATGTCAGATTGTTATGTATATCCCTTGAGGAGAAACTAGAACTTTGTTTTATCGCTAAACTATTGTCATTACGGGCTTCCCAGGTGGCGCGGTGGTAAAGAACCCGCCTGCCACTGCAGGAGATGCTGGAGATCCTGGTTCGATTTCTGGGTTGGGAAGGTCCCCTGGAGAAGGGATAAGCTACCCACTTCAGTAGTTGGCTTGGGCTTCCCTGGTGGCTCAGATGGTAAAGAATCTGCCTGCAATGGGGGAGACTTGGGTTTGATCCCTGGATCGGGAAGATCCCCTGGAGGAGGAAATGGTAACCCACTCCAGTACTCTTGCCTGGAAAATTCCATGGACAGAGGAGGCTGGTGAGCTATAGTCCATGGGGTTACAAAGAGTTGGACATGACTGAGCAACATTACAACACTGTCATTACTTTTCTTGTTTAACTGCTTTCCCTTTGCTTCTGCATTTCCTCATTGAAACTTTAAGGTCCTCCTGAGTATAAACTGTTTCCATTTCACCTTTTCTTGTTTGTTGGAAAAAGGCTTCAGCCTCTAGAACTTCCCTGAATACCAAGAAGAAGAAGAAGAAGTGAAGTTGCTCAGTCGTGTCCGACTCTGCGACTCCATGGACTGTAGCCTACCAGGCTCCTCTGTCCATGGGATTTTCCAGGCAATAGTACTGGAGTGGATTGCCATTTCCTTCTCCAGGGGATCTTCAAAGGGCAGGTTGAAACAGTTGCAAATCAGGGAAGCAAGAGAATGAACAAACAAAGGAGGAGCTGTCAATAAACAATAGTGCAGGTCCTGGTTCCTCCTCAAAGTACATATGTAACAATATCTGTGAAGTTTTTGAACTCTTCTGTGGGAACTAAGGCCTCAACCTGTGGAGGATGGTAACTTCAGGTTGAGTACAAGATTCCTGGAGCAGCACCCTGTTACCTCACCACCAACCAATCAGAAGTAAGCCACAAACCCCATAGCCCTCACCCCAAATTTTGCCTCTAAAACTTCTCTCCAAAAATTATCAGGGAGTTGGGGTGTTTTGGAGCATTAGCCACCTGTTCTCCTTGCTTGGCCCTGCAATAAACCTTTCTCTTCTCCAAACGCTGACATTGCAGTTTGGCCTCAGTGTGTACTAGACGCAGGAACTTGTTAGTAACTACTCGAGTCTGCTCTTGGAACTCAGGGAACACCTAGGAGACTAAAGAAAGACTTACTTTTTCTACAAGTTAGAAAGGAGCATGCAGAGGGGCTTTTGTACTGCGGAGGGCCCTACAGGGTCCCGCTCAGTTTCAATCCCATTTCTTTGATACTCCTCAACCCTGAGGGGAACAGGGGCAGGACAAGAAAGGGAATAAAGTTTGGGATAGAGAGGGTAATCATAAACTCAGCATGGAAACTCAGTTTTGGGGAAATTTGGTTTTGTATGCAGTAAATGGGAGAGATCCCAGAAAACTGAGTAATTCCCTGAAATGGCATAAATTACCACTTTAACTATCATCTTATAAAGACAAATGATATTGAGGTTGGAGGGAGCCAGTTATTCAAGATGACTAGGAAAACCACAGTAAACAAGGATAAGATTGTTCTGCAGATTTAACTTGGAGCCTTCTCCATTGATAGGGGCTTCTCCAATGGCTTAGCAGGTAAAGAATCTGCCTGCAATGCAGGAGACACAGGAGATGCGGATTTGATCCCTGGATCGGGAAGATCCCCTGGAGGAGGAAATGACAACCCACTCCAGTATTCTTGCCTGAAAAATCCCATGGACAGAGGAACCTAGTGGGCTATGGTCCAAAGGGTCGCAAAGAATAGAATGTGACTGAGTGACTAAGCATGCACACACTTCTCCATTGATAGGAGTTACTAGAGATTTGGAGTCATCTTTCTCTTCCTTGTACAGAGAAGGAGACACCCTTACAAATAGCGGTTTTCCTTACAAATGTAAATATCTTACAAAAGCACAAGTTCTCCTATGTGTACTGTTTCTTAAAAATAATTGGCCTAAAATAATCCTTATGCCAACAAGGCATATTTTGGGGTGACAGATTTTGTTCCCCTTCACTACCATGCTGACTTTTTCCCCCACAGATGAGTTCTGCCTGGTGTTGAACTACTGAGCTCATTGACTGTGCAACTCACTTGACATATGCAAGATTTTCTCTGGTGGCAGCAGCTCTTACCTGCTTGGTTTGTATTTATACCTCCCTCCTTAATTGTTATCTAACCTTCCATTTGTTTGACATCTCTCCCTAGCTAGATTTTAAGCTCCTTGAAGGCAGAGCTTGCCCACAAGTCTAGGATTTTCCCATACAATAATAATATAATAAGACTGTAATAAGAGTTTGAGTAAATATTTGTGGAATGAATGCTAGTGTTGAATGAATGCGGCAGGGGGTGGGGGCAGGAAGAAGCAGTAAGCAGATAGTCAGATCAAAGCTTCTCTCTTCATTCTCCTCCATACACATGCCATTTATTTTTACTGATAACACTTGTATAATATTGGGATTGTGCATTGTTTTTTGCTTGTGGGCAGTCATGCATGCATTTCACTTTCAGGTTACATCGTGAGTAGGACAGGAGTGGATGCAAAGAATATGAAGTGCAAGAGGAGAAAAGGTCAGATGGCCAAGCCAATGAGCAAGCTTGCACTGGCCTGTGCTGTTGAACCACAAATGCTAGCCCTCACTTTGCCATGAACTTGTGTGATCTTAGGCAAGTCACCACACCTTTCTGAGCTGCTAGTTGGTGGTATGACGGAGATAATAATTTGACTCTGCATTCCATAGCAGGTCAGCTGAGTTCATAGCTGGGAAAAGTACTTTGGACAAAAGAATTTAGGGTACTGTCTCAACAGGCAGAAAGGTGGCTAGGATCACCAAGCCAGTTAGATGAGGTTTCTCCCTTAAGAATCAAACATGACTCGGATGAGAGGTGGTTAGGCTGAGTTAGAAACCATTCTAGGACTTCCCTGGTGGTACAGTGGATGGAAATCGGCCTGCCAATGCAGGGGACGTTGGGTTTGATCCCTGGTCCAGGAAGATTCCACATGCTGTGAGGCAACTAAAGCCTGTGTGCCGCAATGACTGAACCTGAATGCTGCAGCCACTGAAGCTCGTGTGCCTAGTGCCTGTCCTCCATGACAAGAGAAGCCACCACAATGAGAAGATTGTGCATTGCAATGAAGAATAGCCCCCGATCACTGCAACTAGAGAAAATACGCATGCAGCAACGAAGACCCAGAGCAGCCAAAATAAATAAAGCTAAAAAAATAGCCATTCTAGTCCACTCCCCCTCCTCTTAACCTGAGTACATGGAAGCACAGAGAGATGACTTTCCCCAAAGTCCAGGTCTCCTTTTCACTGCACTTCAAGGTTCTACTTTAAAAACCAAGTTCGTTTGCTTTTCTTACTGTTCAGAGACAAGAAGCCAATGGGCTGTGCCCCAGCAAGGAAATGATCAGTACATTTGTTTGAAGCTTTTTGAGTTTCCAAAATGTGACCTGCTGTTTCAGCTCAATTATTGTTTACCTTTTATCTATGGGGACAACAGACTTTCCTTTGTGGCTCAGTGGTAAAGAATCCATCTTGACTGCCAACGCAGGTGATGGGGATTCAATCTCTGGGTCGGGAAGATCCTCTGGAGGAGGAAATGGCAACCCACTCCAGTATTCTTGCTGGGAAATCCCATGGACAGAGGAGCCTGGCGGGCAATAGTCCATGGGGTGGCAAAAGAGACAAAACAACAATAATGGGGACAACACTCTCCTAGTGTCTGCCTAGTGCCTACTATGTTTGCCACTCTGCTAGGTGCTGAGGAGGATTTAGAAAAGATGAAGACCCATCCCTGCTGTCAAAGATCTGAGTGTGGGAGACAGAACTAACAATGAGAGAACAATGGAAGGCAGTAAGTGATTCAGAATAAAATAAGTAGCGCAGGCAATAACTGCTGTTCAAGTTCACAGGAGAGAGAGCACTCTGGGAGCTGGGTGGTGGGGGCTGGGGGAAGTGCAATTTCACGTGGGCTTTGAAGGCAGGATAGGATTGTTTACACAGATGTGGGGGAGGGCACTGAATGTGTGTCTGCATGGGCAGGGGGCTAGGGGGCGGCTGCATCGATGCAGAACTACATGGGGATTAGGGATAGCATTTATTGAGCACTTTTTATGCACTGGCTACACAATTCAATTCATGTAAATGTGCATAATCCTAGGAATTAGACAACAGATCACTGATAACTGGTTGAGAGAGGGAAACTGAAGTACAGAGAGGTAAATTGCCCAAGGTGACACAGCAAGTAAATGGGATAATTATTCTACCTTTGAAAGACTTCCCTGGTGGCTCAGATGGTAAAGCGTCTGTCTATAATGCGGGAGACCCGGGTTCAATCCCTGGGTTGGGAAGATCTTCTGGAGGAGGAAATGGCAATCCACTCCAGTACTATTGCCTGGAAAATCCCATGGACAGAGGAGCCTGGTAGGCTACAGTCCATGGGGCCGCAAAGAGTCGGACACGACTGAGCCACTTCACTTCACTTCACTTCAGAAGCCTTTGAAAGAGAGGAATTTGTGCCTCAGGTGAGGAAGCTGGCCTGGCACTAAACACAATGATTTTGCAAACACAAGACCCTCTAGGCCGCACTCCTAAAGAAGTTCAGTATGGATTGGTGGTTTAGTTGTTAATCGTGTCCGACTCTTGGGATCCCAAGAAATGTAACCTGCCAGGCTCCACTGTCCTGGGATTCTCCAAGCAAGAATACTGGAGTGGGTTGCCATTTCCTTCTCCATCTTTCCGTCCCAGGAATTCAACCTGGTCTGCATTTGCAGGCAGATTCTTCACTGACTTAAGAGGGAAGATTTCTGCATGGATTAATGAAGCCTTTTACTGAGTGCTATCATCTCCTCCTTACTTCCTTGAGGTCTCAGGCTACAGTCATCACCAGAACTCCAGTTTTACCCTTAATGTTACTGTGCAGAGGATTTAACAAAACACCGACGGAGAACGAGTGAGCTGCTGAATCGATCCTTGTTTGTTGTTGTTCTTTATTAATTAGCACTTTGAGAGCATCAGGCCCTAAGGTGGATGCTGTCTGTGCAAAGCTACCTGGCTCTGAGGCCAGGTGGTGGAAAACCAGACCTGGAAAGGTCGGCAGGAAAATGGCTGGCAGCCAACACCAGAAAGTGTTTCCCAGGCAAGGTGCCTGTTTTTTTTTTCTGGCTATTTCCCTGTTTGTGAGTCTTCAACAGATATTAAACCAACACAAAGTGGATTCTGAAAGGTCTTTTTCCTGTTTCCTTGCCCAAAGAAAAGCAAATCCCAGTCTATGGGTAGGAAGCAGCAGGGAAGAGGGGGCCCTGTTTCTGCCAGCAGCCCTTGTCCAATTCTTGGGCCCCTCCACAGCCTGACGGGCGTTTAAGTGGCAGGACTCTCGGCCAAGCGCAGGTTGGAAACAGCTGCTCCGTCGCAGGGCGGGAGGACGGAAAGAGGTCTGGGGAAGCTTCTTTTCCTCCATCTTTTCCTCCAGCTAGAGTACGATTGAGCTTGAAGGCGTGGCCGGAGAAAGGGGAGACGGAGAGCCTGGAGAGGGAGTGGCCGGAGGCTAGATAGAGAAACATCGGAGCACAGCTGGAGGGAGAACGGCCGGGCAAAGTAGGAAAAGAAGCCTCGTCTAGGACGGAAGTGGAGAGTAGGGCTGTGGCTACAAAGGTGGAGAAGATGCCGTCTTGGCCCTGCCCAACTCTGCTATTTCAGGGAGGTCTGGAGGAGAGGCGAAGAGTAGGTCACACCCAGCGGACCTACCAAAGCCCAGGGGCTTATCACTAGACAGGCTCGTCCATTCCCCCAAGAACTCAGCGAGGGCCGGCTAAACGCCTACTAGGTGCCCGGTGTCCAAGGAAGCGCCCTGGAGAACCGGGGCGCAGGAGGCGGAGTCGGTCCAAACGGCTTCGCGGAGGAGCGAATTCCGTAGTCGGCTGTGCGGGAGGGTGGCGGTGCACGCGTGCGGGCCGGGCGAGCGCAGAACGCGAGGCAGGCAGGGGAGGAGGGGAAGGAGGCGGGGATTGAGCCCGGGGGAGGGGGGGGAGGCCGAGGCGCCGAAAGGGGGAGTGGGAGGTGTGAAGAGTGCAAGCGGCTGGGGGGCGGGGAGGCCGGAGAGGGGAGGCGGCCGGGCGGGGTGGCCGCGGGCGTGAAGTGGGGGGGCGGCGAGGGGCCGAGCCGGGCGGGAGCGGGGAGGCGGCGGCGAGGGGGAGGAGAGAGGGAGGGGAAGAAGGAGGAAGCCAGCGCGGCTGCTGCAGGGGGAGGAAGATAGGGAGGAGGAGCCGTGCGCGGCGGCCGTGGCGGCCGCCGGGGGAGCGGAGCGCCGGGGCGCGGGGAGCCGATCGGGCGCCCAGTCGGGGCCGAGGGCCGACTGCCGGTGAGTGGAGCCCCGCAGGGCGCGGCAACCCGTCCCTGGGGCCGGGCGGGAGGCGCGGGAAGCTGCGGCGCCGGGGCGGAGGGAGGGGGCCGGCCGGAGCCCAGCCCCCGGCTGGCCCGGCCTCCCGCCCGCCTTTCCTCCCTCCCTCCTGGCTTCCTCTCGCCGCTGCCCGCGCGAGGGGGGCAGGTCCCGGGCTAGCGGCGGGCTGGGGGAGGTGCTGCCCGGAGGGCGGGCGTCTGGGGCCGGGGGGTGGAGCTGGGGGCTCGGGGGTGTACCCGGGGGCGGGAGGCTGGCCCGGGACGGCTCTAAATTGGCTCGGAGGGGCCCGTCGGCGGCGAAGTTGCTCGCTGGGGGCAGAGACGGCCACGCGGTTGCAGGAGTAAGCGATCCCCCTGTGGCGAGTGCGTGAGACGAGGAGTCCGGCGTCCCCGCCAGCCCCGTCGCCCTCCCCGCCGGCCCGGCCCCGCCAGCTCCCCTCCTGGCCGCCGCGTGTTCCCTCGCCGTCTCCCCCGGTTCGCTCCTGCCGCGTCCCTTCAACCCTGGCCCTGACCCTCCCGGCCTCCGACTTCCCCCGACCCCTGCTTGCTTCGCCACTGCCCTGTTCCCCTTTTCTTCCCTCGCTAGTTACCCCTCCCCGCCTCGTAATTCCCGATGCAATTGCCTCTTTGAGACCTTTTTTTTTTTTCCTCTCCTTCCTTTTAGATTGGCCAACGGCTCGTTTCCACCCTGCCTCGTTGGTGGCCACTGGAGAAGCGCGGGGGGCTCCCCAGGCAGCCGTAGGGACAAATTAGAGCCAGCACTTGGCCCCGGGCCTCGCGTGTAGCTTCCCGTCCCCTGCTCTAGTTGCCCCGGGGTCCGGAGGGGGGTGCGGGGGCGGGGGTGTGCCCTCCGTATATGTTCCACCACCCGGGCCACCCTCGGGGCTTGTGTTCCATCTCGCTCTCGCTTCCTGCACGGTGGTCGTGGGGAGCCACTTTGCATCATGTCCCGGTATAGCTACCAAAGTCTCCTGGACTGGCTCTATGGGGGCGTGGACCCCAGCTTTGCGGGCAATGGGGGCCCCGACTGTGCTGCCTTCCTCTCTTGGCAGCAGCGGCTGCTGGAAAGTGTGGTGGTCCTGACCCTGGCCCTGTTGGAGATCCTGGTGGCCCTGCGGCACATCCTGAGGCAGACGAAGGAGGACGGTAGGGGTGGCCGTGGCTGCCAGCCAGAGCAGGTGACCCAGCGGCCAGAGGAAGGCAAAGAGAGCCTGAGCAAGAATCTGCTCTTAGTAGCCTTGTGCCTGACCTTCGGGGTGGAGGTGGGCTTTAAGTTCGCCACCAAGACCGTCATCTACCTGCTCAACCCCTGTCACCTGGTCACCATGATGCATGTGAGTCTGTTGACTTCCCCCACCCCTTCCCGGCAGCCTCAGCCAGCAGAGTCATTTGTGTGCTCAAGACACTTGGCCGTGTAGAGCACCTCACCCCTGCGGGCAGTGGGACCCTTAAAAATGATTTTCCAACGAGTGGCTGTTTGGGTGCGGATTTCAGATTTGGCTTCCTTCCACCTTTGCACAATGCGTCAGCCCTATGGTGGTGGTGAGCCCTGGGAAAGTCTAGCACTCAGGCCAGCGGCCCCTCCCCTCCCAGGCCTACCCTGGCCTTTTGCCAGCAGGAAGTCTGACCCCAGCCAGGTTCCCTTCTGGATCACCAGAGGGCAGCCATGGACCAACCCCCCCCCCCCCCCCCCACTTCCCCTGCCCCCCCCCCCACATTCCCTCTGCCACTATTTCCCAGAGGCCTGGTGGCTTTCTTTCCTGGAGGTGGTCACAGAAGGTTCCGGTTTCCACTGTCATACTTGGGGGAAATACTTTTGTAGGTTTCTCTTAATGACTTTCTTTTGGGAGTTTACGGAGTTAGGGTGAGGTCTGCCTTTTGAGTTCTGAGGTGTCAGAGCATCGCCAAACTCCAACTCATTGCACTCTGAAGCAGACCCCAGGCAGACTCGTGACCTCTTCTCTGTCTGTGGTGAGAGGGTATTTATTTCCTGCAAACCTCTCCATCTTATCACTCTTATTCTCTCTCCTGAGGTCACAGTCCAGGGGTGCCCAGAGAGCTGATTTCTTTATCTCCCATTAGCGGTGCTAAGAAAAACAAATGAGATTGAAAAAGGAAAGTTGCCAGATACATAAAAATAATCGGTGAGCACCAACCAAGAGCGAGACTGTCTTTTTGTACTCAGCCTGTGTAGAGAGATGATCTAAAACTATAATATCACGGAAGGGTAGGAAGAGGAGAAGGGGGTGGGGTGCGGTGGGGGTCTGTCTCTTTTAGATTTCAGGCTGTGGAAAACCTGGTGTGTTTTATTCAGGGACAGTTGTGAAACCTGTCATTATCATCTTTATTGCTTTTATATTTGTAGAAGGTTGTTTTCTCAGGAGACTCGTGACAACCTTGTGTGGGGCAGGAGGTTGAGATAATTGTCTTGGTTTCACAGGCCTGGCGGGGGGACTCGGGGATGGGAGGTTGCTCGCTTGCAACCAAAAGATGAATTAGCTTTCTGGGTTGGAAAGCTAACCCACCCTCTTTGGGGTTTTGGAATGCAGAGCAGTCTCTGGGAGGCTGATGCTGATCAGCATGGTGCTGCCTACTTACGCTGCGGATGCTTGCTAGCTCTGTGTTGTAGGAAGTCATTGGATGGTAGGTTCTTGGCCTCAGTTTCCCAATCTGGAAACTGGTGAATGACCACAGACCCCTTTCAGTCTTGCAGATGTGGTAAGGAGGTGTAGACAGATTTAGAATAAAGCAGCTCTTAGTGATGGGATGGCTCTAAGCATCCAGTAGGCTTGGAGTGGGGAGCATTTTTTTTAGAGGTCTTCTTGGGAAGTGATGCCATTCACAGGAAACCCAAGGGTTCCCCTAGTTAGACCTGTGTAAATTTGAGCCTGTCCTCTTTCTTTCTTTCCTTTTTTTTTTTTTTTAATGAATGGGCTTTTTGTTAATGAAAGGAAACAACACATCTCAGCCATTGCTATGTGAGGCTCTTGGGACAGGAGTGCTTTTTTTGGATGGCAGGTGGTGAGGGTCAGAGGGTGCCTCTTCGACAAAGGGGTCTTGAGGCCTCTGACAACCACATATCTAGAAGGTCAACAAAGAACTAAATTCAGCCCGATTGGGGCTGCTGCTGGGGTGATGACGTCAAACTTGGCAGCACCATGGTTTTCAGTGGAAAGGTTTTTAGAGGCTTTTAGAAGACTCTGGAGGCTTCGTTCTGGCATTAATTAGTTGTGTGACTTTGGGGAAAGTACTTGTCCTGGCTGTCAGTCTGCCTGGCTGCAAACGAGGCAGAGTTGAATTTCTAGGTCTTGACAATCTGTGTGCTGTGCTTCTTTCCTTCATAAGCAGTGCCCGGGGGTGCCACACAGAGCTATTCCAGAAATGGCTTTTGGTCTCCTCGCCAATTTCAGGTGGTCATGGTTCATCTTCTCAGCCTCATCTTTCGCTGCCTGTGTCTTCCCCATAAAGTAAACCCGAGAAGGCCACCCTTAGGGATCCATATAGATGATGTTGGCCCTCAGGGGCTGAGTGCTGCAGAGAGATGGATGTTTGGGGAACTGTGAACTGATTCCTTTCACTGTGCTTTTGCTGTTGTCCCGTGCCATTACAACAGATGGAAACAGTTTTCTAACTTGGCTACAGTAATGACTAATGATAATAAGTATGGTTAGTATTTGGGCTTCCCTGGTTGCTCAGACAGTAAAGAATCTGCCTGCAGTGCCAGAGATACAGGTTTGATCCCTGGGTCAGGAAGATCCCTTGGAGGAGGGCATGGCAACTGACTCCAGTATTCTTGTGGGAAGAATCCCATGGACAGAGGAGCCTAGGGGGCTACAGTCCATGGGGTTGTTAGTCATGTGTTAGTTGCTCAGTCATGCCCATTCTTTGTGACCCCATGGACTACAGTCCACCAGGTTCCTCTGTCCATGAGATTTTCCAGGCAAGGATACTGGAGTGGGTTGCCATTTCCTTCTCCAGGGGATCTTCCTAACCCAGGGATCGAACCCGGGTCTCCTGCACTGTAGGCAAATTCTTTACCGACTGAGCTACAAGGGAAGCCCGTCCATGGGGGTTAGTATTAATCATACTTTACATCTGTCTAGCTCTTAACTTTTATAAGACCCTTTCACACACACTATCTTTTTTATGGTTATGCTAGATAAGCTTGAGCCTGGACAGAGAGATGTTAAAATTTATCCTGTGACTGTGTGTGTTCCAAAGGGGAAGTGTTGAATACAAATACTTTGGCAAGTGAATTAGCTGAGTTAGCCTATATCATGGCAGTAAATTCTATGGAGTTCAGAGGTCCTGATAAGGAAAGGGAGACATGAGCTGAATTGAAAGCAGGAGCTTAGAGACATTTCTGATGTGTGTCTCTCAATAAAATGACTCAATTATAGCTTTATAGAAGGCCTTGTTTTGCAGAGGCAGTATAAGTTTGTACTAAGGGCAGTATTACTTTCAGCCAGGAAATGGAAGCACTGGAGGGAGAATGACTAGTCTCCTTACCTCCCATTTTTCAGGCTGTAAAATATTTACTCCCAAGGCCTTTGATACACAGACCCTCCTCATAGCCATGCTGCCTTTGGGCAACTGCCAGCTTTAGAAGCACAGGGCAGGGTACTTCTTGTGTCCGAGTCCTGTTCTTGAATAATATTCCTGCTGTCAGGTTACTTTTTGGCCTCGTCTGTTATCTCAAGGGCCCTGGGACTGGTGGAGGTTTGTAGTATTAAACCAGCACCTTCTCACATCTGACTTAAGCCGGGGATGCTTGAGGGTTCTTGGAATCAGCAAGCACCAGGATTAACGCACCACTGTTAAACCCCTTGCTGAATATCAGTGGTGTTTACCCATTACACCAAGAAGTATTTCTTCAAGCGTGGCTAGCTAGTCCGTATGGGTGACACGGAATGAATTTACTGACTGTTTATGCTGTTTACAAAACAAAACAGAACAAAACGGAAATCACACTGCCAGCTAGGTACTGGCAGGGGTGGCTTTAGAACCCAGCTGTCAACAGTGGGAATTGGGGCTTTGGCAGGAAGAGATTGTCATAGCTATTTAAGTCCTAAAATCTACAGTTTCTTAGCAGAAGGGTTAAAATTGCAGACAGTTTGACTGATTGTGTCTGTAAAAACTCATGGCCTTTTATCCTTTGCATCTAGTTAGATTGTCTCTGTCTTAGGAACTTAAGGCAAAGATCGAATTTTGGATGTCTTGTCTAATTGTCCACTTCCAGTTGGTTGTGTATATATCTGTGTCAGTATCTCCCAGTTGGGCCCTGAACTTGGTGGGGCATAGCATATGCCGTTTAACCCTCCGTGTCTCTGTGCATAAGGCACTCTGGATCTCAGCTGGACATTTGCCAAATAATAATTGATGCTATTGACCCCTGAGCACCAAGCCTCTGGTTTTTAGCCTTTAAGACCAAGTGAGCCCCATCATTTTTTAAGAGTTAGCATTGCTATTTTTCTGTCTTTATGATATATTAGAAGGCTGATGTCCACCAAATATGGCTAACCTGCTTTTGTCTCACTGTTTACTTTCCTACTTCACTCTGCCGAAAGCACAGAATGGCACATATTCAGAATGGTCCTGAGCTTTTTGTGACACCTTTTGGAACTCACTGAATGTACACGGGTATGTTATATTTGCTCTGTGATGGATTTGTTTTAGAGAAAACCTGATAGATCTGAGAACTAGGCTTTTTTGTCCCCTGCCTCCTTGACTTTCAGACCAACCACACCTCTTCATCCCCATCTGTTGTCTGGAGCACTGATAACTGCTCCTGGTTGCAATTGATGTTGGTGGGTAATGGGTGCAATGAGGGATCCAGCCATCTGCTGGCTTATCAGATGGACTGTGTCCTGTGTCATCAGTCCAGGGGGACACCAGGGGGTGATGTTTATATGGGCCTCAGCAGTGAGGCATGACATTCCTTTTTAGTTTGTTTTATATTCTCTCCCAAGGAAATTTGCAGAGAATTTTTCCATCTTTCATTGTTACAGTCTTTGACAGAGTCCCTTCCATTACAAGGGAAATGGTGTGGATTGGTGGATTAAATAACCCATAGACAGCCCTGGGATTTAAAATGATGATACCAGTTTTGCTTGTCGCCTGCTAGGGAACCTGAGCAAGTTATTTAGCTTTTTCCTATCTTGATCTTCTTCATGAAATGGGCCACATGGAAACAAAGCATTTTAATCCTCTGCTTAGCTCTGTGGTCACTTAAACAGACGCCAGGTACAGCTGATCAGAGCTGGCAGATGACCAATAGATTTTTTTCCTCTGATTCAGAAACTGACAAACCTCAATTTCTTTTCACCTTTCTTGATAGCTCTTAGAATCCATTCCTCTAATTAGTTCTGTTGTTTTTCTCTGGATCCTTGCCCGCGCCTGCATACCCTTCTCATACACAGTCTATAAAACTGGATACTGTGACCAGAGGTCCAGCCCACACCCAGCAGAGAGGAAAGATTTCTTTCTCAGCCTTTTCTCACTGTGCACCTGTTAATACAATGTAACCTGGAGCTTGCTGTTAAGTAATAGAATGCAGCAGGCTCCTACTCAGGGGGTGATCCACAGGCCCCCTGAATTTTTGTCCCTTTGCCATAGAAGTACCTCCTTCATCACTGTCTTCACGGGATCTGTCGCGAATTCCTCTGCTCTGTAGATGGTCCTGAAGATTCTCCTCTGGGAAACTTTCCAGTTGACCTTGACTCCACAGTTATTCCACTCATTCCACCAATGCCTCTTGTCCTCCTTTCCCAACTCTGAATATTCCTCAGATGGTTAGCCTCTTTAACATTTGCCTTTGCATGAGAAAATTGCAAGCGTTAGTTGCTCAGTCATGTCCTACTCTTTGTGACTCCATGGTCTGTAGCCCACCAGGTTCCTTTGCCCATGAGATTCTCCAGGCAAGAATACTGGAGTGGGTTGCCATTCCCTTCTCCAGGGAACCTTCCTAACCCAGGGATTGAATCCGGGTCTCCTGCATTGTAGGCAGATTCTCTACCATCTGAGCCACCAGGGAAGCCCATGGCTTTGTATACAAGTAGGTAGTTTGGTAAGTGTTCAACTGGGTTGTTTGATTTTACATGTTTGTTCATTCTCAACCATGAGAGTGTATACTTTTCTTTAAGGAAAGGAGGAGTATTTTTTTCCCCTCTGTAACACCCTGCAGAGCTTAATACAATACTGTATGTGCATGTTAATTGCTTAATGTGTAGTGTGCCTGGATAATGCTGGCTGACTGACTGGCTGACAGAACTGACTTTTTTCTTTTCTTTTTCCCTCCGGTGGTTCTGTCTGTGTTCCCTTGAGGTCTCATGGGCACAGTTCCTGTGTCTCCTGTGCCTATTAAGAGAAACTCCTGTCTGGATTTTTTTTTTTTTTTTGGAAATAGCCAGAAAGAGAGGTGGTTTTACCTCCAGCTCACACATCTTTTTGTTGAATTTCCATCACAAAGAGCTGGTTATTAGGAACTGCAGCCCATTCTCTGCCCCAAGTTTCTGCTCACTTTCATTGCACTGAGGAAATTGCACTGTTGGATCTTGGTCTTAAATCCCTTGGTTTGACATCTGGAAATGTCTACTTTCTTCTTTCCCTCCTTTAATATCAGACATTAAAAAAACTGTTATTAAGCTGGTAACTCACTTTCTATCTCTCCCCTTTTATATTTTTCAATAGCTTGTTCACTGTCATCATGCTTCATTGAAATACCCTTTGCAAGAAGAGCCAGACTTCTCAACTTCTGGTCTTTCATATATTTTTTTGGTTAACTTTGTTTGTGTTCAGCTTTGTGAGGTATAATCGACAAAGAAAATTGTAAGATATTTAAAGTGCACAACATGATTTGATTACGCATACATGATGAAAGGACTCCCCACCTCCAACTGAGTTCACTAACACATCCGTGATCTTTCATATCCTTTGTTAAATTGAGAGCATCTTCTGCCAGTAACTGACTGACTGGACCTGAAGTGGAGCGCAGTGCTTTTCCAATTTTCTTTGTGAAAGATTCCCTTGGAACCTTGTTCTCATGCAGATGCCGGGCTCTCCACTCAGAGTCTCAGTCAGTCTAGGTCCTATAGGGTGAGGACGGGAACCTGCATTTATTACAGTCTCCTCAGTGATTCTGATGCCGGTGAGCATTGGATCCCACACTGAGAGACATTATCTAGTGGCTAAAGTATGAGGTCGGAGAAGGCAATGGCACCCCACTCCAGTACTCTTGCCTGGAAAATCCCATGGGTAGAGGAGCCTGGTGGGCTGCAGTCCATGGGGTCGAAAAGAGTCTGACACAGCTGAGCGACTTCACTTTCACTTTTCACATTCATGCATTGGAGAAGGAAATGGCAACCCAATCCAGTGTTCTTGCCTGGAGGATCCCAGGGACGGCGGAGTCTGGTGGGCTGCCATCTCTGGGGTTGCACAGAGTCGGACACGACTGAAGCGACTTAGCAGCAGCAAAGCATGAGGTGGGATGTTGCTTCAGATACTCTTCCTGATTGGTGTGATTCTGATGGCCTGTGGGTGGGCATTTGGTCTTCTGGTAGTACCTCGGTATTTATGTGGGTGTTAAATAAGGTGGTTTAAATTAGAGGTTGAAGACCCCGAGTTATTGTGAGGTGGATTTTAAGGTAACTTTGGCGTTCCAGTGGCCTGTTGGGTGCCTGTGGCTTTTATCAGTGGAGGATTTCAGCCAAACCTCTTTTTAATCACCTTCCTTTGCCATTCTTGCAGTGTTGGAGATCTTTGGGAACTAACAAGATGAAATACTGACACAGAATTATTGCATCCTATTTGCAGGACTTTAGTTTTAAATGCTCATGGAAATGTATTCATTCTTGCATGTATTCAGCAAACATTTGTCCGGTGCCTGTTGTGTGTCAAACATTGTGCCAGGCACTGGAGATTCAAAGGTAAATAAGAAACATTTTTTGCCTTCATGTTGCCCACAGTTGAGATGAGACAGGCAAGAAAAAAAGATCAACTAAATTACAATGTGACGTGTATGGTAACAGATTTGAACAAAACATAGAGGACCAGAGGGTTTTTGTTTTTTCCTGATGAAATTAAGGAAAGCATACTGGAGGAGGTGACATTTGACTCACTAAGGAGACATGTTAACTCTTTGAGAGCAGGGGTCCTTGTTTGTCTTATTTTCTATCATAGTGGCTCTCATAGGACCCACCTCATAGTAGGTGCTCAATAAACGTGTGAATGACTGACTAGGAGGTGGCTAGGTGTTGCAGAAGGAAAGGGTTTCTTGGCATAGGAAACGATACATGTAAAGGCACAAAGTTGCTTCCTCTTTCACAGGAAAGCTTTACAACTCTTACCTGGAGTCATTTGCATGTTGTTATCAGGGACAGGTATTGTTTTTGTATTTCTCCCTTGGCAAACCACGTAAAACTTGGAATGCTCTGTCGTTTCTGGCCTATTGATAAGACAGCTGCAGTTGCTCACAAGTCCTTGATAGGGGGCTTGTGAGATAGAGCATTGTGTTCTCTCTTTTGTCCCAAGGAGGGCCCACATGGTCAAGGACAGACACACGGAACACAGAGGAGAGTGAGCAGGCATTAAATGCAGGAAATGAGGTAGCAGGCATTCCACCCCCCACCAGATGATTTTTAGTGGCTGCTGCCCCCAGGAATGTAGAACTGATGCAATGTTTCGATGCTCTTCTTCTACCTTTCTCTTCTCTATTTATTTTCCCCTGCTTCCAAGTCTTCCCCCGCCAACCCCCCAACTCACCCCATCCAAGTTTGCCTCTTTCCAGAGTGCTCAAAGCTCCAGATCAACTCCATCTAAACGCTTGTTTCACTAGAGGAGGTCCTATCTCCAAGGAAATCAGGAATAAATCAGTTCCATGTAGGAGGTTCATACTGCGGTGTGAATGGCTCAGATGCAACAGAGGTGGGGGAGGGCAGGACTTTTTAAAAGGGCCTTGTTAGCCTTACTTTAGGTGTGTCTCAGAATTTGAGCAGGTGGCCTTTCCCATGCTCCTTGCTCAGTTGTTGGCCTCCCTCCTGCTCCACCTCCCATCTTCCCCCACCCTGAGAACTGGGGTTATCGGTGTCTTACTATCTTACTTGCTGAACGCCCAGGGTAAGTCTCCCTCCAAGGTCTTGAATACAGCAGTTAAATCTGAAGGCCTGGGGAGGGCTCCTCCTTTTTTGGGCACGCCCCTCTCTGTTTACTCAGCTCTTTCCCAGAGAAAGAGCTGCCAGCTAAACAGAGCATGGCTTGCGTGTCTGTCAGTGTGTGGTGTGTCAAGGGACACTGACCTGTTGTGAGCCCGAGATCCTGAAGCGGAGGGTTGGGGGAATCTTTCCGTTGGCTGCGTACCCTTAACAGTAGCTGCTGGAGCAAACGTCAGAAGGAGGCAGGCAGGGCAGGATGAGTCTGGTTGCGGGCCTGGTGGCTCTGAGAAAACAGAATAGATGGCAAGAGACCGTCTTCTCTAAGACAGTCCTTAGAGAGGATTGGACTGTCGGGCAGACCCAGTTTAAGCCATGTCCTGTGGGCAGGTGTTAGGTTGGTAGGAGAGTGAGAGGTGAGAGTATCTGAGGAGAAAGGAAACGTGCATGACAGTTGCTCAGTCATGTCCCATGCTTTGTGACCCCATGGACTGTAGCCTGCTAAGCTCCTCTGTCTTGGGGATTCTCCTAGGCAGTAATACTGGAATGGTTTGCCATTTCCTCCTCCAGAGTGTCTTCCCGACCTGGGGATTGAACCCATGTCTCTTGCATCTCCTGCATCAGCAGGCAGGTTCTTTACCACTGTGCCACCTGGGAAGCCCAAAGGAAGCATGAGCCCATTCTAATTCCATCTCAGTTCCCCCAGTCTCCCTGTCTCCAGCACACATCAGTGGTGGTATAAACTCAGGGTGTATTTTGCCTGTGAATTGAGTCGCCTTTGCCAGTCGACCAGCTGTGTTTGCAGAAAGACTTTGTGCTCAGGCTGTTGCTAGCAAAGAGACTTTCATTCAGGTGCTGATTAAACAAGGCGCAGAGCCAGATTGCACATTAAGGCCCTTAACTACGGCTCTGGGAGCCCTGGGTAAACACTTATTAGATGTTCTGGGTAGAGTATTAGGAGAGGCTGCTGGACACGAGGGAAACTGGCTAGGAGAGACTTCTAGAAAGGGCTTTGTTCTTTTCCTAGATGCATCTGATCCGAGCTACTGGCACGTACACAGAGGGGCTAGACAGGTTTCCTCCTTGGTATTTACTTGGGGAATTCTCACTGGGACCCAGTAGGTTTGGACTGGGACATGGCAATGAATCTGGCTAAGTTAAGCTGGGCATTAGAAATGCCTCCTTTTCCTAATGCAGGTTCGGCTGAGTGGACTGAGCTTTTGGACCATATTTCCTGGGTTTGTATTTGAGCTCCATCATCATGTGACCTTGGGTGGGTAGTGGTAAAGAATTTGCCTGCCAATGCAGGAGACATGTGTTCACTCCCTGGGTCGGGAATATCCCCTGGAGAAGGAAATGGCAACCCACTCCAGTATTCTTGTCTGGAGAATTCCATGGACAGAGGACCCTGGTAGGCTACAGTCCATGGGGACGCAAAAGAGTTAGACATGACTGAGCATCCAAACAACAATGAATTGTGTGTGACCGTAGGCATGTTACTTAACTGCTATCAATTTAACTCATCTGTAAAATGGAGATAATCACACTACCTACCTAATAGGGCTATTGTGAGGATTAAATGGAATAACTTAAGCATTTGGCAGAAATTCTGGCTCATTGTCAGCAATAAATGTTAGCAGCTTTTCATAGTACAGTCAGCCCTCCATAAATGTGTGTTCCAGTTTGCAGATTTAACCAACTACAGATTGAAAATATTAGGGAAAAAAATTTCAGAAAGTTTGAAAACACAAAACTTGAATTTATTGTGCACTTGAAACTGGTTATATTGTGTTGGGTGTTGTAAGTAATCTAGAGACAATTTGAAATATATGGGAGTATGTGCAAGGTTACATGTAAATACGACACCATTTTATACAAGGAACTTGAGTATCTGCAGATTTTGGTATCCCTGGGGGGTCCTGGAACCAATCCCCCATGGATAGCAAGGGACAACTGTAGTAGTAATAGTACTGTATAGTACTATAGGAGTAATAGGGGGCTTCCCAGGTGGTGCTGGTGGTAAAGAACCTGCCTGCCAATGCAGGAGACATAAGAAACGCAGGTACGATCCCTGGGTCAGGAAGATCCCCTGGAGGAGGAGGGCATGGCAACCCACTCCAGTATGCTTGCCTGGAGAATCCCATGGACAGAGGAGCCTGGCGACTAAGCCTGAAGCAACTTAGCATGCACAGTAATATATAGAACTACTATATAGTGGTTCAGGTCATTCTGGGTAAAAGCTGACTGTGTGTGCACAATCAGTCATGTCTGACTCTTTGCAACCCTATGGACTGTAACCCGCCAGGCTCCTCTGTCAATGGGATTTCCCAGGCAGAAATACTGGAGTGGGTTGCCATTTTCTACCCCAGGGGATCTTCTGACCCAGGGATGGAACCCATGTCTCTTGTGTCGTCTGCATTGGCAGAAGGGTTCTTTAGTGCCAGTTGGGAAGCTTCCCAGGTGGGGAACAGGAACGTCGTTCAGTCGTGTCCGACTCTTTGCAGCCCCATGGACTGTAGCCTACCAGGCTCCTCTGTCCATGGGATTTTCCAAGCAAGAGTACTGGAGTGGATCGCCATTTCCTTCTCCAGTGGATCTTCCTGACCCAGGGATCGAACCCGGGTCTCCCGCATTGTAGACAGATGCTTTACCATCTGAGCCACCAGAGAAGTCCTCCCAGGTGGGGAGGAAATGTCAATTCACTCCAGTATTCTTGCAAGGGAAAATCCCATGGACAGAGGGAAAATCCCATGGCTGCTTACAGTCCACAGGGTCACAAAGAATTGGACACAACGGAGCACAGGCGCTCACACACACACACACACACACACAAGCTGACTCTAGGTTGGTAAAAGCCTGGGTTCAGATCCTACCACTAGCTGTGTAGCCCTTGGCAAGTTGTGTAACCTCTTTGACCCCACTAGTGACCACATTTGTAAATTGGAATAATTAAACCTACCCTGCAGGGCTGTTGTAAGACAATAATGAGAAAGAAACAATGAGACAAGAATAATAAAACACTTAAGATAGTAAACAGTCACTACTTTTTTTTGCTGTAATGTGATGTGTGATGATGATAATGAGACTTGTTATCCTTATGGCTGCTGCTGCTGTGAGCTTGGATGCCTGATTCTGAGATAAGATGACAGAAATTAGATACAGGAAGGCAGCTCTAAGAATCTTACCCAAGAGAAACTTCGCTGACATCTTCATTTCATGTGGTAGGCAAAAATACTGATTCCATGAAGTTGGCACCCACATAATCTCTGCAGGGCAGGGTTGCTTGATTGTTCAAGGCCTAAGGATAGCTTTGTGGGAAATTTAGAAGTTACTGTAAATCACCCAGTGTTTTCTGAAGCATTTGGAGGATGGCTGTCACTGGTGGGATGCTTGGCTGTCCAGGGACCTCTGGGCTTAATTATTGCTGCTCTTCATCAATGGACTGGCTCTCTGGTGCCAGCTGTCTTGAGATTGGTAGCCTAGGAAACCAACGAGAACATGACAGAAGCAGGAAAGGATCGGTTTGGGGGTGGGCAGAAACAGGTGCGTGGATTGACTTTTTACTTCTTTGTTAATTTCTTTTGACTGAAGATAGTGCAACTCTGTCAATTGCTGCTTGTTCCCAGAGTTAAGTTATCAGAGGAGAAAGGCAGGTTAAACATAGACCAGTGCCTTGCCTGACATGTCAGCAAATGGATGAAAAACCAAACAAACAAACAAGACAATTCTTCGAGTATCTCCCAGGTATGGAAACCCTCTCATTTTTAAGACTAGCTACTCTCAGAACTAGAACCTCAGCAGTCAGTCCCTCTCTAAAGATAAGTCCCCTTTAATTATGCAGCCCTCTGGGGCCAAGGCCTGGGTCTTGTGGTTTTACAACTTTGGGGTTGGGATGCCCCACCCCAGCAAGGCCATTGATAGGCCTTCAGGCTTATTTGCAAGCGTTGTGAGTAAATAGGCAGTTCCTTGGGGTAAGGTCAGGTTTTCTGTAATAATCCTAGTTCCCTGGGAGGAACTGGCTTGGAGGGCATTCCTAAAACAAAGGACAACCCTGAGAAATTAAGGGAGACTGTACCCAAGGGTCCCCTTATTACCCACACTTTTGTTCCTTGTCATTTTGCATTTGTAGAGTTTTCTTTTTTAAGTCCCAGGCACTTGAGAGAGTGTGCATGCTGGTTGCTGCACTTTATTTCCTGCCCTGCAGGAATGTTGCTCAGGGTCATGTGCATAAATACCTTATTATCCTCAACGCTTTTACCCTTGGCCCGTTGAGCTACCACTGACTGCAGGCTGCTGCGTCTGGGCCTTTCTCCCTGGTTCCCTGGTCCCTAGTCACAGGAGGACTCTCAAGGCCCCTGAGGAAAGGGGCTGGCTTTACCTTTGGGTTTCTCTTCCCTATGCAGGAGTGCCGTGGAGTTTGCAGTTCAGCTGTCCTCAAAATAGCCCTGCAGGCTGGCACCAAGCTAAAGTCCAGTTTCCCTTCTTTACTGGTGGGGTTTCTGGCTAGTGAGCAAAGAGAACTGAGTGACCCCCAGCCCTATGCCTGTCCTCCCCGGGCGAGGCTCTTGGCGGGGGCGGGGGTGGGGATGGGGTGGGGTGCCGTCTTGGGCCTCAGAGGTCAGCAGTGGCCTTTGGACTGAGGCTGCATTCAACTTGTGAGGTCACAAAGGCTCTGCCTGGCTGAGCAGTGTTTGGCCATACCTCACAGCTAGGGCTGTGTTTACTCAGATGGACACACATGGAATCCAGGCTGGGATCATCTTCCCAAGTTTCTTACTCCCTGCTTCGGGTCTGAACTGAAAAACAGTTTGCAGAGCACACTGTGGTCCACACCTGTATTTCTTTAATCCCCTTTCCACAGCCAGTTTGCAGTGAACTGAAGATTAATCCTGGCTCCTCCCATTTCTCTTTTATTTTTTCTTCAGTTTCCCTTGGGATTGGGTTCTCACTCTTCAATCATAAATGTCCATACACACTAAGGACAGTTGGTGCCACTGCTCATTTAGGGTCCCCCTGTCCCAGACCTCTGAAATACCATAAACGTAAAATAGGGTTATATGGGCAAAAGGGGGTTAATTTAGGAGAAAGAGCTCATCATAATAATTTGGTTATCTCTGTACACTCTAAAAGTTAGGACTAGTAGTGATGATAATACTTTTGATATAAACTATACTTTAATAATACTTTTTGATAATACTATTTGATAATATTTTTGATATAAGTGATGATAAACAGTTTGAGCATGTATCTTGGTTCAGGTACTGTGCTTAAGTCTACTGCCTATATATTACATAATTTTCAGCCTTCCGCAAAAGGCCATTTTTGTTTTATCTAATTCTTCTTTTGGAGAAGGAAATAGCAACCCACTCCAGTATTCTTGCCTGAAAAATTCCATGGACAGAGAAGGCTGGTGGGCTGCAGTTAAAAGGGATCACAGAAGAGTCAGACACGACTGAGCGATTAAGCACGCAAGCATGCATTCTTCTTTGCCTTTGTTGTAGCCCATTTCTTCTTTGGTTGACTTACAGATACTGAAGAAAATATTCTAGCAACGCTTCGCTGGATGGAAATGGCTGAGTGATGCCAAATCAGAGCTGAAAAAAAAAAAAAAAAGAACCTCAGAGATCATCTCCTCACTTGTTTTTCCAGATGAGTAAACTGAGAGCCAGAGAGGTGAAGTGACTTGCCCGAAGTCACAGAGCTCAATGGAAGCAGAGGTGGATCTACTGGTTCACTGTCGCTCTGTATACCATTCATGGCCTCCTTCTACCCCTTACCATTCCAGCATAAAAGAAGCTGAACTTTTGTTCTTGACCAGTAGTAGAGAAACAGAAATCTTGTGTTTTATTTATTTTTTTGAGCATCATTGTCTATGACAGCCTTGAAAGGGAGGCTCTCACAGCTGCAGGCCACCTTTTGACCTGACCGCTATAGCAACTACTTTTCCAACGTGTTTTTCTGCCCTTGCTTCGTCTCTTCCACAGAGGAAGCAGGCTGCAGTGCCACCATTGTTTGCTGCTTGCCCTGGGCAGGTAGTCCAGGGAGTGGTGTATGCTCAGTGAGCCTGTATGGCAAGTCAGTGTCATCTGCTGCGAGATATTGATGGTTTTGCAATGGGACCCATTCAGTTGGGGCTGTAACTGAGGTCATCATTTCTCTCTAAGTAGAGACCTGCATCCTATCCTAGTGAACAGTTGTGTGAGGCTCCACAGCAGGTGAGTGATTTCAGAACCTCATTCTGGTAGAAGTGACAAAGGTCAAAGAGGAAAAAGGTCAAAATAATTGGCCAGCCCAGGGAAGAAGTCATTTCATCTTGGTAAACAATGTAGAGTAATAGAGAGAGCATTGGATTAAGTATTAGCCAGACCTGGGCCTTGGCTGTAGGTTTCGTTCCTGACTGGTTGGCAGAACCTAGTAGTTTTGGCTAGTCAGATTGCCTCTCTGGGACTTGCCTTCTTATATAAAGTGTGGTAGTTAAGAGTCTAGGCTCTGAAGTCAGACTGGCCAGGTTCAAATCCCAGCTCTGCTGCTTTCTAGTTGTGTTGCTTTGGGTAAGTTAATTGACATCTCTGGGTATGTTTTCATCTTTGTAAAATGGGGATAATACCATCTGTGGTTTTTGTACAATAATTCAGTGCATAGCTCCATATAAAGTATTTAGATCAATGTCTGGTGCATAGCAAGCACAGAGTATGTTATCTGTAAGATAGGGATTCTCTTTGCCCTTCATACCTCACAGGGTAAATGTGAGGTATGAAGTCAAGTAAAAGAAGATTTGCAAGTGTGTCTTGTAGCTGGAAAGCACTGTCTAAATAGGAAAAATAAATTTTTTGAGAGCATGAGCCTTCAAAGACATGTCTTTTCAATGGTTTTATCTAATCCTAGGATTAGATATTGATGGACATTTCTTTTTTAATGTTAATTTTTTAAAATTATGAAACTGTGATCACACCTTTCCTTGACTTGGGAAATACAGAACATGTAGTCCCACTATCTATTACAAGTATTCTTTAAGTAGATAAGTTAAGATTTTTAGTTGGTTTCCACATCAAACACTCAAAAAATAATAGAATGAACATATAGAGAAGCAGAAGGATATAATAGACCTGAAAGGCATTGTGAGCCGATTCAACATGATATTTTTTTGACAAGCTGGCAAAAGGAAGGATAGTAGGTTAATGTGTAAGGTCTATTATATCCTTCTGCTTTTTCCCTCCTAGTGTACTGAAGGGTGCTTAAAAGCTACGTAAAGTGGTTGGAGGATTTGGAGTGAAAAGCAAGGATTACGATACTTTGCCCTTAGGGCCCCTATCTTAGTGAATGGCACTGCAGTCCATCAGTGACCCGGGTTAAGTCCTTTGAAACTTTGACGCATTTCCACTCCTCTCTTCCACCATCAGAGTCTCTTGAGTCATTTTGAGTCTGTCTTTCATTATTTCTCCCATCTATCTCTTGCTTTTCTTCTTTGATTCCTCTGCCCTAATTCACCTGGTTGTTGATCATCATCACCACTATCTGGCTTCTTAGCAGCAGCCTGCTGACTGATTTTCCCTTCTCCTGGGGTCTTTCTGCTCCGTCCATCATTTATACTGCTGCCAGAAATGATACAAGGAAAATTCATGTTGGGTCCTGCCATTCCCTTGCCTAAAAGCCCTCAATAGCTCCCTGTTGCCTTCAGCAAGGAGAGCAGACAGCTGGATAGATGCCCTTTGTTGTGCATCTGGCACCCTGGGCCAGCCTTGCTAATCAAAACACGAGCATGCTTGCTTAACATGCGTCTCCATGTAGGTTCAGAATCATCTTTAGCATAGTATTTTAGGCAGCTACTATTACTCAGCCAGAGAATGGCAGAGAGATAAACCCTTTAGAGAAAGCCTGAGCTCGTTGTGATAAGATTTGGGACCTTCCGGAGCTTGGTTTCAACCATTCCCCAGCTTTATCCTCTAGTACATTGTTCCATATGTGCTCTGATCCAGCCACATGTACCATGATCTTCCACGTTTCTCTGACTCTGAGTTTATACTTTGTTCACGTTGTACCCTCAGTCAGAAATACTTTTCTCTTCCTGTTGAGATGCCAGTCATCATTCAAGGCTCAACACTCCCCATTGTGAAGGTTTCTTCAAGCCTTTATGCCAGATTTAGTCATTCTTGTCTATTTTAGCATTTGATTCTGCCTTGTATTACATAATTGTTTATGTCGCTCCCTTACTTCTTAGTTTGTGTGTTCTCTGAATGCAGAATCTATGTTCTGTTTTTTTTTCTTACCCTGCACAACATCTAGTACATACTAGACTCCTAACTTTTTTAAAAAGCATTTAACTGAGTCTAGTCCTTTCCCTTTGTTTTTCGGATGAGGAAACTGAGGCTTAGAGGAAAAGGTCAGGAGTTCATTTTGGGGGTTTGTTGAGTCTCAGATGTTTGAGATGTTGAGGCTGCAGTTGAGATGCAGTTGGGCTGGCAAAATGATTTAGGAGGGATTCACTTAGAGAAGATGGCAGGGGAGAAGACGCAACCATCATGCAAAACCAGAAAAAGAAGAAGAGGATTCTGTGAAATGCCTGCTTTTGTGGGCAGAAGAAAAGACTAAGTGAAGCAGACATGGAAGGACGCCCAAGGCAGGAAGGAAGTTCAGGAAGCAGGCCCTCTACGTCATGTGAGGCAAAGAGGTTGAGACCAAGGAAGGCTTGAGAAAAGGCACTTGGAATTGGTGAGTACAGGCTGGTCTGGTGGCCAATGGCCCACCCACTTCTAAATAGTTGCCCTAGAAATGTTCATGTGTGAAGAGTTGTGTGCAGGGGTGTTATGGCATCAGAGAAGATTAGGAAACAGCCCGCCAGTGGCAGAATGGCACCTCCCACCAGTGGAATATTGTACAGCTTTTAAAAGGGAGGCTGATCTCTGTATTCCCTTTGAAAGATGGTAACAATATTTTGTTAAAAAGAAATAACAGTCTGTGTGATACGAACCCATGTATAAGCACCTCGTGAAAGTCTGGAAGACTGTGTACTCGGTAGTGTTGGATCCTGAGTCATTTGGGAGAGGGGGACACCTTCACTTTGTACTGAACACATTTCTGCATTGTTGGAATTTGGTGTAAATACAAATTTCTTGAGTAATTGAGAAGAAATATTTTTGTAAAAAAAGAAAGGCAGCCTGGGAGAGCAATTTCAGTAGAAGAGAGTCATTGGATGAAGGAAGCCAACTCACGAGAAAGGATCTGGCAGCTGAGAAGACACCATGTGGGTGAGAGACTGTGCTCACAGAGCCTTTGCTGCCTCTATGGCTTGTGGGGGTGAGGCAGGGGGTACAGTGAGACAGGGCTGCTAGAATGAGGCAGTGACCCCATGGCCAGGGTTTTCAGCTGAAAGGGATTAAGTAGAAGAGTGGCAAGGTGGCCTAGAGACAGGCAGAGGCTGATTAAGAATGAATTAAAAGAGCAAAGCAAAGTGGCCATGTGTATATATGAGGGGGGCAAGAGAGGATGGGGTTGGGGGAGAGACTGGTTGGGGGCCCAGCTGCAGACGGAGCGAATACTCTTAGCTGTAAGGAAACATCCAGATGAGGCAAAGAGTAGCACATTTGAGAAGAGCCAAATTACAGTTTGAGGAGTAGAGAAGCTTCCCCCCAAAGGATAAGATCTCAGGCCAAGTAAGCCTTCCATACAGTGACTGGGGCAGAGGCTGGACTACCTAATTGCCTTCTCTGACTGAGGATTAAGAAAGCCCCTCGTTGTTTAAATTTTGGTGGCCAAAAACATTTTGGCAGTGGCAAAGTTATCTTAATGGCTCAGAGAATAGTCAGGTGAGTGAGTGAAATGGAATTTCTGTGACTTCGCAGGCCTCCGAGTTACCTGCTGGACCTGTCACTAAGTTTGGGACTAGAGGTGGAGATGGAGAAGGTGGAGGCCAGGAGTCCTCACCCGTGCCTACTCCTACAGTCATTAAGGAAACATTAAAAAATCCCAGTACCTGTCTTCCCCATCCCATTCCTATCTAATTGTCTCGACTGGGGGCCTACACATGAGCATTTTTTCAAGTTCCTCAAGTGATTCTACTATGCAACTAGGATTAGAAACCACTAGTGGAGAAGACTGGATTACATGTGTTCTGAGCCTAAACTGGCCCTCTGAAGCTTGTGTGTGTTGTGTGTATTTAACACTATTTTAATACACCTATTTCGTGTATTGTGTATTCCCAAAGCCTGTGGGTGCATTACTTGTAAAACGTGCATCCCATTGTTTGCCAGCTTCTTGCTCGCCTGTTGGGGAGATCTAATAAGCTCTATGAGGTAAAATTCAGGAGTTCCTCAAGAGCAATAGTTGTACTTGCAGGGCCCCTCAGAAGGGTGCCTGGCACTTCGGTATTCAGTTACTGTCACGTGAAGTGACAAGGAGCTTTGTTTCCCTGTGCAACACTGCTTTTAAAAACCCAGGAATGGTAAAACCTGACATACTCAGAAAGTCTGGTGGGAGTGGCTTGCAAACCACCTGGCACGTGTAAAGTGTCTGATACACTAAGCACTGTGTGGGAATCCGTATCCCTCAGCATGTCCTATGCAATGACTCTGAGCCGTGCATCATACGCAGGACTGTGAGATACACAGGAAACATCAGATACGGTTTCTGCTCCCTAGGGAGCTTATTATCAAGGCTCGTTTATAGTCTAATTACTGCATTTTGATGTGGAGAACTTACAACAGGAGAATGCTAGAGGTCAGAGGGCCTTTGAAGTTCCTCTAGTTCAAACCCTTCATTTTGCAGTGGGGAAAAGAAGCCCAGCACAGGAAGCTACTTGCCCAAGGTCAGCCCACTTGGGAGTGGCAAAACCAGGGCCGGAGCGTCAGACTGCCTCCCTCTGAGGTCTTAGTGCACATTCTGTTGATCAGCTGAAGGGCAAGTGAACCTAATGGCCTGCGTTAAAACTTTAACAAGAATTCCAGTTTGTGCTGTGTGCTCTCACTACCTTATAGTTGAGGGAAGAGTGTTTGCAATTTAGTCTTTTTTAAAGGCTTGCCTAGGGAGGGTCAGCACTGGTTACCACTGGAATTATAGAGGCCCCAAGAGGCCTAAGGGGCTTCCCAGGTGGCTCAGTGGTAAAGAACCTGCCTGCCGATGCAGGAGGCCCGGGTTTGTTCCCTTGGTCGGGAAGATCTCCTGGAGAAGAAAATGGCAACCCACTTAAGTATTCTTGCCTAGAAAATCGTGTGGACAGAGGAGCCTGACAGACTGCAATCTGTGGGGTCACAAAGAGTTGGACCCAACTGAGCGACTAAATAGCAGCAGTGAGAGCCCTAAAGATGGGGAATTTTGCCTTTACTGAAACAGCCACTGACTCTAACCCCTCTGTGTCTAATTAGGGCACTTTTCCTGCTGTTTCTAATGGGCTTCCCAAGCTTAGTAGGTTTATCACTTTTCTGACTCAGTCACTCCTTTTTTTGTTAAACTGTTGTGTCTTACCTTAGAGGAAGGAGGTGGCCTGGTGTTCTGTACAGGCCTGAGAATTAGTACAGTGGCAATGGGTTCCTAGTGGTGCCAGCACCAGGCTGTTTCTTCTAGCCCTGTTCCCTACCAGTTCCCAAGCCCCAAATTCAGTTCCAAATCTGGGGCTTTCTCTGAAGAGTCAGGTGTAATTCCAGGTAGAGATTCTGGGCTGCTCTTCCCTGGGCCCCTTCCCCACACAGACAAGGTATAGAGAGCTAACAGCTCTGCGTTCCACTGTGCCAAATTGTGGTAATAGTCACGTGCATGCCTGCTAAGTTGCTTCAGTCGTGTCTGACTCTTTGCCACCCCATGGACCGTAGCCCACCAGGCTCCCCTGTCCATGGGATTCTCCAGGCAAGAATACTGGAGTGGGTTGCCATTTCCTTCTCCAGGGGATCTTCCTGATGCAGGGATAGAACCCAGGTCTCTTGCATCTCCTGCATAGGCACAAGGATTCTTTACAACTAATACCACCTAGGAAGCCCCAATAATAGTCACAACTAACATGTATTGAATGCCCTGTGTGATCAGTGCTATGATCGGCGTTCCCATTTTACAGATGAAGACAATAACCTTCAGAGAGGTTTAAGTATCATGCCCAAGGCCACATAGCTAGAAAGTGGTCAAACTGGTACAGACATATAGGTTTGGCTGACTTCAGGGCTGGTGGTGTTAACTGTTAGGCTAGTGGAGCTTGTCACTCAAAGAGATTGTGTGTGTAGGTTAGTAACTCAGTCGTGTCCGACTCTTTGCCCCCATGGACTGTAGCCTACCAGACTCCTTTGTCCGTGGGATTCTCCAGGCAAGAATACAAAGAGATTACCAATTATATTTTCCCTATGGATGAAGAATAGTCTGCCAACTTTCGGTAAGCCTATTTAAAGAATTAGAAGAGAAGAGTCCCACGTAGCAGAATTCTGTTCTGCTGTGGGGTGGACTGTATTGGGAGACTTGCCAGTCACCAACACTGCAAAGTCAGATAGGTTACTTCCCTTCTCTGGGATTCACTTTCCACATCTGTGAATGAAGGTTGGAGCAGATGATATCTAAGATCCCTCCCAACTCGTACATTTGATGACACTTTGGTTCATTTCTCACTTCTGGCAGAATGGAAAAGTCAAGGAACTGGATGATGGACAAAATGCATCGGAAGTGTAAAGGTGGGGAGAATCTCATAATGCCTTCAGGAGCTTCCTGGATGGGTCAGTTAACCTCAAATGGCTTTACCATGCTTAGGCAGTTACACACGGGTTCTGGTTTTCCTCGGGAGTTTATAAAGAAATAGTTTCTTTTCAGGCAGCTTCTTACCCACCTCAAAATTTAACCAGCTTTGTTTAAGTGGCAGTTATTTAATTTCAAGACTTGTTGTGGTGCTAAAAGTATTTCTGAAGATCAAATAAAAACTGAAAGGGTAACAGGGCACTTAAATAGGGGGTACTCATATTTTATTGCTCTGGGTTAGAATGATTAAAATGTGTGTTCTGTTTTGTAAGAAGGTTTGGGGTGATGGTGGTTTTTAGAAAGGAAGCAATCTGAACAGCAGGTTGTATGTACAACTTTTATTTCCCTTCAGAGTTTAAGAGCACATTGACCCATAACTAGGTCTTGTGTAACTGACCTTTCCTTTATCTGTTTTGTCATCAAAAATCATCTTGTATTCAAGAACACTTAAAGTTAATAACCTATAAAACCTATGTGGTCCTGCAGTTAAAAGAGTAGCTTGGATCTTCAAAAATATTTCTGTGTTACTGTTGGGGTGTTTGGATGTGGATATTCTTGAACCTTGGATGGTACATGTAGCAGTCAGTTTGCATCAGGAAGGGCTGTGAGGGGCTGCCCCCAAAGCCAAGCTCTTGTTATCTCTTCTGCCATTCAGGTTAGGTACTGCCATTAGGGGAAACAAAATCATTTACTTGGGGACAGGGAAGGGGAAGCCCTGATGGGTGGTTTATGATGCCAGTGGGGCTTGGCACATAGTCAGTGCAGCACAAATGTTAGTCTTTGCTCACCAGTCCCAGATCAAAGCAGCTGGGGGTATTTATCGTTTATGGGCCATGAAGTCAGTTAGCCTGGCAGTGCTGCTGTGTAGAAGGAGTTAAATAAAAATCAGGAGACATCAAAACCCAAGTGGCATGCACATCCTGTTCTTCAGCTCCTGCCTGGTTTTACCTTATTCATGATCACCTGGGTCTGTGTACACTCATAGGGGTGTGTGTCCCGGTCATGACTATCTTGGTTTTCAGAGAAGGAGAGGGTGAAATGAGGCCACATAGGGGCAGTATTTCTGTGGGTTTTAAAAAAATAATGCTCAGTCATGCCATGAAATGGCAGCAGCATTTTACCTGGTTACATCATGAACACTAACTTGGAAACTCTGCTGGTTTGCTGATTTTTCAGTCTTCTATTCACATGATGGTCGTGTGCGTCCCCGCTGGAGTTGTGCCTTCTGGTCTCAGGAGGAGAATTGACATGCATTGCTTCATACACACAGTACCCACTTCCCCCATTTATTTCTTTCTCTTCTAGCTTGGTGCAGGGCTTTGCAGACAGATCTGGATTTGAAGCTAATTTCTGTCACTCCTGAGCTCTGTGCTTTAAGTAAGTCACCTAATCACTGTCTCATTTGTAGAATGGTGCTAAGAATTCTATCTGTCTCATTAGATTACAGAAAGAATTTAAATGAGTTAATATTGGTGAAGCCCTGAGAAAAGCGCATGGAACGTAGTAGGTGCTCAAAGAAATATTAGTTACAGTCTATCTCCTTTCCCCCAAGAAATGGAGGAAGTAACAAATAACAGCCTTTCTTTGAATACCTCCAGAAACTCTCCTGGCATTAGTCTGCCCTAAGGGGCTGAGGTTTACCTTGTCTTTTGATGATGAAGAGTAACCGTCAAGAACCGTCAAGAACTCTGGATCTTATCCTCACAGAAAGCTTGAAGTTGTTGACTTTAGCTGTCAGTTAAAAGAGTTGGGAAGATGGGGCGGAAATCTCCAGAGAAAAGGTGTGTGCTTTTGCTAATTGCACTGCAGACAGCAGGATGTATGAGTAATGAGCTGTATGTTTGGTGTGGGAGTTTGGTGCCAAGCCTAAGGGACAACATGGCTGAGTTTCATTGGCTCCTGTGACAGGTGGCTCCCTGGCTTTTTTACCCATGAGATGTCAGAGTCCAATAATTTGAACCTCAGGGCTCTTGATAATAGGCCTATTAACTATTTCTTCACAGTGATAATAACAATTAGTATTTATTCAGCTTTTACTTTGTTCCAGGTACAAGTCTATTTTTTTTCCTTTATGCCTGTTCTTTGCCTTATTTTATTTATTATTAATATTTTTACTTTATAATATTGTAGTGGTTTTCCCATGCATTGACATGAATCTGCCACGGGTGTATATGTGTTCCCCATCCTGAACCCCCCTCCCACCTCCCTCCGCATCCCATCCCTCTGGGTCATCCCAGTGCACCAGCCCTGAGCACCCTGTATCCTGCATCAAACCTGGTCTGGCGATTAGTTTCACATATGATAATTTACATGTTTCAATGCCATTCTCCCAAGTCATCCCACCCTCTCCCTCTCCCACAGAGTCCAAAAGAAGTGTTCTAAACATCTGTGTCTCTTTTGCTGTCTCACATACAGGGTTATCATTACCATCTTTCTAAATTCCGTATATATGCATTAGTATACTGTATTGGTATTTTTCTTTCTGGCTTACTTCACTCTGTATAATAGGCTCCAGTTTCATCCACCTCATTAGAACCATCAGCAGACGAATGGATAAGAAAGCCATGGTACATACACACAGTGGAGTATTACTCAGCCATTAAAAAGAATACATTGGAATCAGGCACCGGTCTAAATGCTTTTTGCCTATTAACTCTTTTAATCTTCACAAGAATTTAAAAGGTAGGGCACAAAATAGCTGAATTGCTAGCCAGCTGGTGGTGGAGCTGGTTTTAGAAACTAGGTAGTCTGACACCAAACTCAGGGTCAGCTCTCCTGTAAAGTCTCTGG
This sequence comes from Oryx dammah, assembly GCF_014754425.2. Taxonomy (NCBI): domain Eukaryota; kingdom Metazoa; phylum Chordata; class Mammalia; order Artiodactyla; family Bovidae; genus Oryx; species Oryx dammah. The sequence goes on from NW_024070207.1 coordinate 16,011,801, forward strand.
TCTTTTTTTTTTTTTCCTTTTTAAATTACACATTGTAATTGTTATTTGCTGATGTCCAGAAATACAGTTGATTTTTGTTCATTTTTTATCATAATCTACAATGAGTGAAACCTGTGTCTTTTCCTCTGGAGTCATTTTATCTTTAATACCATTTTCTTGCCTTACCATTCTGGTTGAGACCTCTAATACAGTGTTTAACAGAAGTGGCAATAATAGATACCCTTGTCTTTTTCCCTGTCTTAAAGGGTGTGTGTGTGTGCTAAGTCTCTTCAGTCGTGTCAGACTCTTTGCAGCTCTATGGACCGTAGCCTGCCAGGCTCCTGTGTCCATGGGATTTCCCAGGCAAGAATACTGGAATGGGTTGCTGTGCCCTCCTCCAGGGGATCTTCCCAACCCAGGGATCAAACCCAGGTCTCTTATGGTTACCTTCGTTGGCAGGCAGGTTCTAGCACCATGGAAACACTGTAGTGTTTCACCATTAAGTATGGTGTTGAAAGTGAAAAGTGAAAGTGTTAGTCACTCAGGCGTGTCAGATTCTTTGTGGCCCCATGGACCGTAGCCTGCCAGGCTCCTCTGTCCATGAGGTTCTCCAGGCAAGAATACTGGAGTGGGTAGCCATTCCCTTATGCAGGGTATCTTCCCAACCCAGGCATTGAACCTGGGTTTCCTGCATTGCAGGCAGTTTCCTTATCGTCTGTTAACCGGGTGTTAAGCTGTAAAATTTTTGGTGATATCTTTTATTGGACTATAGAAGTTCATATCTATTCTGAGTTTGCTAAGTTGTTTCTTGTTAGTCATAAATGGATGTTGCTTCTTATCAAAGACTTTTTCATCTGTTAAGGTTATCATATTACTTTTGGTCTTTAATCTTTCAATGTGGTAAATCATGTTGATTTTCTAATACTAAACCAGCTTTGCATTCCTGAAATGAAATGACCTTGATCACGATGCATTATCTTTCTTGTTCCTGGATATGATTTGCTAGAATTAGATTTGGTGTTTTTACAACTATTCAGGATGAGTCTGGCTGTCATTCCTTTCTCGTACTGTCCCTGTAAAGTTTTGGTATTTATTACTAGCTTCATAAAATGAGTTGGGTAATGCTTCCTCATTTTCTAAACTCTGGAATAGTTGGCAGAAGATGGGAGTTATTTGTTTCTTTAGTACTTGCTAGAACTTGCCAGTAAAACTATCAGGGCTTTGGTGTCTTCTGTGGAGGGATTTTGGACTACTGCTTCAATTTCTTTCATGATGGTAGAAATTTTCAGGTATTCTATTTCTTCTTTAATTAGTGTTAGTAATTTTTTTTTAAGAATGTGACCATTTTGCCTAAATGCTCATACTTAGAGGTTTAAAATGGTTAATAGTCTCTTAACTATAGAAACTGCAGATATGAAAAAGGCAGCTCCCTTTTCATTGATAGTATTATTTTAAAAAATCAATCTCACCAGAGATTTGTAAGTTTTGTTATCTTTTCTAGGAAGCAATTTGGGCTTTATTAATCCTCTTTCTAGTATGTGAGTCTTATTTCTGCTAGTTAAAAAATTGTTCTGTAAACCAGTTTAAAATGTTTTCAGTTTTATCCCTTGTTCTTTTTCTGACTTAAGTTGGATGCTTATTAACTCAATTATTTTCAGACTTTATTTGACTAAAAGTATTGAGGGCTAATAATTTTGAGCCACGTGCTGCTTTAGCTGGATCCCACAGACTTTGGTATGCAGTATTTTGTTTGTTGTTAGTTCCAAGGATACTTGGAACTTGTTAGTTTATAATTTCCACAGTGATTTCTTAACCCATGGAGTATTTAGGATTTTTTTTTAACGTTGCTAAACATTTTCTAAGTTATTTTGTTATTGATTTCTAACTTAGAAACATTGTGATCAGAGGATGTGGTCTGTGTGGTCTGATTCTTTGAAATTTGATGCTCTGTGGCCCAGCATGAGGCTGGTGTATACTAGATCAACCTTGTTAATGTTGCTCCTGTTTGACACCCCTACCCAGTTTTTCATTGGCTTACTCTTATCAGTTGTTGGGATAGTTAAAATTTACCACCACAAAGGTGGGCCAATCTAGTTCTTTCAGTTCTGTCAACTTTTACTTTATGTATTTTGCTGCTATGTTATTAGGGGTAGTAAGTTACTTTTCCCCTTTCTTTGTTAGGTCCATTAATGAAATGCTCAAGATAGGTGTTCAAGACAGGCTCAACTTTGCCTGTAGGTAGATTAGTAAGGGTGACTTGGTGAAAGCAAAAGCATCCTTCTAGGGGGGCTAGGTAAATTGGATTTTGAGTTCCAGGGAAGAAACACATTTAAAATCCAAATTGCACCTTCCCGGGCATAAAATTAAATTCTTGAAGCAATTTGACTTTGCCAAACAAAATTATCACCCTCATATCCTCAAGAGCCAGAGGCTTTTTGTCATCATTAAAACAGTTTTGAAAGCTGTTTTGAAATACAGTCTTGGGTTGGACAAGAGGTTGGGAAAGAGAGCTTTATTTCTCTTGGGCCATATAGACATTACTATTCGTTGGTCAGACAAGTTTCAGACCCTTAGGCACTCTGCTTCTTATTGCCTAGCATTTTCTGTGGGATATGGCTCAAATTGAGTTACCTCTCTGCCTTTTAGTTTCAGTGGATGTAATTATGTGGGTAGTGCTCATTCCCCTTCCACCTGACAGGGGTGAGGTGTGCAGAAATTGAGATAATAGTTGCATAGGGATTCTAAATAATTAATCAGCTCCTGCTCACTCTGCAGAAAGAAAATCAAGTCTGTGGGAGACAAGCACTCAGGAGGACCAAGCAACAGAAATGATGGCAACAACTACACCTTTTATTAGATTCTCAAATAGAATCAGACCACATGAAGCTGGAAGTCATACAGAGAGACAAATTACATCTGGTCACATTTGGGTGGGAATAGAACTTTTCAGCTTCAGCTCTTGAGCCTGTGTAGTTCTGTGAAATCTCATTTTCAGGCTCTGTTAGGGCAGCCCCTGGTTCTGATTGTATTTTTGAAATAAGCACTATGAGCTGGTCCTCTTCACTAGTGCCTCCTTCCCTCTCAGACAATTGTAAAGGAGGAGCAGGTGAGCCAGTTAGGACCCACTCTCATTATCTTTTGATTATAGAAGTAACATATGGTCATAGATAAACAAAAAAACCTTAAAAGTACAGGAATGTATAAAGAAAAGGGAAATTTCCTGGAAATCCATCTCCTCAACCCTATTCTTTTCCTTTTAAAGACTGTGGCTGATGTCAAAGAATCTCTTCTCCTCACCCTCTTGATTCTTTTCCTTCTGATTTGTTTTTATTTTGATGTGAAAGAAATTCAAACCTAATGGTTATGGTGGTGGGGGAGGGTGGTTTTGGTTTCTACAGATTATGGCTGCGTGAAATAAAGGTCAGGGCTTGAAAATACCAATTGTTCATTCTTATTTTAAAAGGGTAAACTGTAAGGCAGGGAATAAGATTTTAGGTACTCATATCCTAATCCAGCTGTGTTTACATTTGTTAGGGGGATGGATAGACAAACGGTACAGTCGAAGTAAGACCATTTTTGCAAAACTGCTTTGTTAACTGACAAGCTCTACAAATATGAGATTAGCATGAATGTTGTTGCTGACTCTGGGGGGATGGTGTTGTGTGTTTATCTGAACAGTTAATAACTGTCAGTGAGCCATTGCACAAGCAACTGGCCAAATGATATCCTGTGTCTCAGATGTTCCATCTATTTTCAATTCCAAAGCTTGTTTAATTGCCCTCAGCTGCTTAATATATACCTCATCAATAGGATAGAGAAGCAGAACGTAGCCTTAGAGGATAATGGTCAGAACAAGTGTAGCTTACTATCGATATGCCCTGTTAAATAGCCCACTCAATGCAGGGAATTGAAGAAGCATATAAGAAAGCATTACCCAGTACTGCCTTAAGTACAATAGAGTGAGTGGCAGCACTCTATAAACTGTTAAGCTGGGTAATAATGCAAAGGATCGATGTCATCATGACTGGGGAGATTGGCTGTCACTCAGTGACTTAGCTGTGATATGCTTCCAGGCAATTCCACAGGGCTTTTATAAGCGCCTTTCCTGTACTTGTGCTAGAAAGTGCCACAGAAATACAGTCTCCTGATGACTGTAGAAGCCAGGCAGCAAAATTTAATAAGACATTTGTCAAGAAGATGGCAGATAATGACCCCAATTTTTGGTAGACAGATAGTTGTCTGCAGAAACAAAGCCTGTATTGAACTATTTTGGAGTGGGAAGAAGCATTGCTATGACAACAAATTACTTATATTTGATTTAGAAGAAGGAGAGGAGTGCAGCTTAATGGTTTAGAAAGCTCGTGATAACAATTGTTGGCACTGGGTATATGTTAAAATATAAAATGTTAAGTATGATCTGTTAAATAATTGAGCACCTCAGTGCATTCTGTTTCCAATATCTCCTGTGAACCAATAAAATACAACATAAATCAACTTCTAAAAAACAGCTACCAGAGTTACATGCAAATCATTCTGTTTTATAAAGTGCCCCAAATGAAATTCCCAGCTTTCATTTGCTGAAATGCCCCCAATTATCGTGTGTTTAAAAGGAAAAAAAGAAAAAACAGCCAAAACCCAGAGACCTGTTTACTGTTTTTATTGCATCCAGACCTGAAATTATGGTAGCTTGGAGTTTCTCATTCTGTAGATGATTAATCTTTTTTTTATGATTGGTAGTGTGTTTATTTGAAATGAAACTTGTCTTCAGACCATTTCCATCCTTTCACTGTGTTCATTCCTGAGAGAATGAGTAAACAGTGGTTTGTGTGAACTGGTTACTGCAGTACGCCTGGGGAAGCAGGCCTGAGGCAGATGGTGAGGGCATAGAGAACCTGCAGAAAACCTGTGGACAGGAGGCTTTCTCTGACAAAACGTCTTTCCTCTTTCTAAGGAAAAAACCAGAAGGACCATATTCCTTGGAGATAGGATTTAGGGCCTTGACCATATTCGAAGGGTGAGTAGATCTAGTGACTCCTTAAGGGCCCTTGAGACAGAAGTGTCTTACAGTTTTTGTTTACTTTTATGCATTTTCCTGCCCGTCCCTGCCCTTTACCCAATATCATCTCCCTGTACCCTTCTAGAATATAAATGAAAAGTAGGAGACAGGAAGAAGCTTGGAAGATGAGGACTAACTTCACCAATAGAGGATTACCACCCTGAACTTTTAAACTGTCTCTCCAGGCAGAAGTCACAAGTTTGCATATGGTCTCCCCTTTCCTTTGAAGGAGCAAATTTGATTGGTCATTATTACAGGGAGGAGACCATTTCATAGGGTTTACTCAGAGGAGGTTTACTCATGCTACATGCTAGCAAAGTAATGGTCAAAATTCTCCAAGCCAGGGTTCAACAGTATGTGAACTGTGAACTTGCAGATGTTCAAGCTGGATTTAGAAAAGGCAGAGCAACCAGAGATCAAATTGCCAACATTTGTTGGATCATCAAAAAAGCAAGAGTTCCAGAAAAACATCTGCTTTATTGACTACATCAAAGCCTTTGACTGTGTGGATGACAGCAAACTGGAAAATTCTGAAAGAGATGGTAATACCAGACCACCTTACCTGCCTCCTGAGAAATCTGTATGCGGATCAAGAAGCAACAGTTAGAACTGGACATGGAACAACAGACTGGTTCCAAATCACAAAAGGAGTACGTCAAGGCTGTATATTGTCACCCTGCTTATTTAACTTATATGCAGAGTACATCATGAGAAATGGCTGGGCTGGAAGAAGCACAAGCTGGAATCAAGATTGCCGGGAGAAATATCAATAACCTCAGATATGCAGATGACACCACCCTCATGGCAGAAAGCAAAGAAGAAGGAAAGAACCTCTTGATGAAAGTGAAAGAAGAGAGTGAAAAAGATGGCTTAAAACTCAACACTTAGAAAGCTAAGATCGTGCAGATGGTGACTGCAGCCGTGAAATTAAAAGATGCTTGCTCCTTGGAAGAAAATCTATGTCCAGCCTAGACAGCATATTAAAAAGCAGAGGCATTACTTTGCCAAGAAAGGTCCATCTAGTCAAGGCTATGGTTTTTCCAGCGGTCATGTATGGTTGTGAGAATTGGACTATAAAGAAAGCTGAGTGCCAAAGAATTGATGCTTTTGAACTGTGGTGTTGGAGAAGACTCTTGAGAGTCCCTTGGACTGCAGGGAGAACCAACCAGTCCATCCTAAAGGAAATCAGTCCTGAATATTCATTGGAAGAACTGAAGCTGAAGCTGAAACTCCAATACTTTGGCCACCTGATGCGAAGAACTGACTCATTTAAAAAGACCCTGATGCTGGGAAAGATTAAAGGCGGAGGGAGAAGGGGACAACAAAGGATGAGATGGTTGGATGACATCACCGACTTGATGGACATAGGTTCGAGTAAGCTCTGGGATTTGGTGATGGACAGGGAAACCTGGTGTGCTGCAGTGCATGAGGTTGTACAGAGTTGGACACAACTGAGCGACTGAGCTGAACTGAACTGAATTCACAAGAGGAAGTTTGAAAACAAGCCACATCTTAAGTTAATCTTCCCCTTTAAATGGGGAGTGGCCCAGAGTCACAGCCGCTTATGAATCACAGACTTTGCCTGGCATTCAGTTTAAATTCCATCTTCTTAGGTGATCTAGTGATCATGTCAGATCATGTCCTGTCTTCTTCATAAGCTTCTAGAGCCCCCAGTTACTTGCAGAATAAAATCTGAGGTTGTTAGCTTGTTCGTGTGTGTGTGTGTGGTAGTCATTCAGTTGTATCTGACTCTTTGCAATACCATGGACTGTAGACCACCAGGCTCCTCTGTCCATGGGATTCTCTGGGCCAGAATACTGGAGTGGGTAGCCATTTCCTTCTCCAGGGGATCTTTCCAACCCAGGGATTGAACCCTGGTCTCCTGCACTGCAGACAGGTGCTTTACCATCTGAGCCACCAGGAAAGTGGCAGTGCACCTTTTAGAAAACTATTGCAAAGTAATGAAAGTGAAAGTTGCTCAGTCGTGTCCAACTCTTTGTGACCCATGGACTATATAGTCCATGGGATTCTCCAGGCCAGAAAACTGGAGTGGTTTGCCATTTCCTTCTCCAGGGGGTCTTCCCAACCCAGGGATTCAACCCACGTCTCCCACGTTGCACGTGGATTCTTTACCAGCTGAGTCACAAGGGAAGCCCATTGCAAATTAATATCTACTTACTATGGAAAATTTGAAAGATACAAGGGTTGGCAACATTTTTATGTAAGGGCCAGATAGTAGGTACTATTTTGTCTTTGTCACTACTACTCAGATTTGCTCTTGTAGCACAGAATCAGCCATGGACAGTGACAGTATAGAAATGAACATGTGTTTGTGTTCCAGGAAAACTTTATATACAAATCAATTAGTGGGTCAGATTTGGTGTGTGGGTCATAGTTTGGTGAGTCCTGGTATGGTGAATAAAAATCACCTGAAATCTTCTTACCAGAATGTTAATATTTTTGCTTTATTTTCTTTTTTCTATTCATATTGATTTATATAGTTGTGACTATGTATTGTATTGTACCAAACTTATACCCTGATTTTGTTTTTCACATAACATTCTCACAAATATTTTGCATGTCATTTAAAATTTGTCATAGGTGTAATTAACAGCTATATAGTACTCCATTCTATAAGGTGATTATAGTTTACCTAATCACTTCCTGTTATTTTCTGTTATACATGACTGCAAAAAAAAAAACTGCTTTGTGCATTAATCTCTATAATTTAGATTATTTTGTGTAGGTCATTTTCCTTGAAATGGAATTATCAGGTCAAGGGGAAGGAATGTTTTTAAGGAGCTTAATATGGCTTTTCAAAATCGTAGTACCCATTTAATTCCCACCAGCAGCGTCGAAGAAAGCCTGTTCCATCTCGTCCTTGCCAACAGATTTTCACTAAAGCAAAATCTTTGTGAAAATGGCATCTTAATGTACTCTTTGATTATTAGAGTGCTTGGGGAAATTTTCAAAGAATTGTTTATTAGCTGTCATATTTCTTCCTTGTCTCACTCAGCCATAAATACACCCTGGGCACTCGTTCGCCCTTTTGCTTATGCAGTTTTCCCCTTTCAGCCTCCAACCTCCTTTTCAAAATGCTACTCATCCTTTACAGCTTGATCCAGATCTGAAGTCATCTCCCTGTCTGCACAGCCCTCCCTTCTTCCTCCCATTCATTTGATCTCTCTGCCCCGAGGTCCTTCTCTTACAGCCTTTATTCCTTTCTGCCTCCTTCCATAGTTCTCTGTGTATGGACTTTGTTCCCAGGGCAGGGACTGGGTCATGCTCTCCCTTTGGCTCCTAGAACCTACCAAGGAGCTTAGTATACAGAGGTCTAACTAGTCTATCAATGCTTTGTTGAAGGGTTCCTGAGGTCTGCTGCTTGTGACTTCAATGACTACCCTCCCCCCCCCACAAGAACAAGCTAACAAAAATGCGATATGGTAATTACCTGTGATTGCAGAGCTCTTCCGGATCAGTGATAAGAATGCTTTCCCTCATTACTTAAGATGAGCTGTATCCCTGAGTCCTATGCATTCCTTTTTATTAAACATGGTTCCTTAAGGTTTCCAAGAGGTGGTAAATGACAATTTTAGCACACGTTAGGCTATTCCTCTCTCGCGTGTATAGTGTAGCACTCCACTAGCCAACAGAAGTTTGTATTTTGATGGAAATGTTTTATATTTGGACTCTCCAGTGCAGTAGCCCCTAGCCATGTGGGGATAGTGACATGTAGTTACTGCAAGCGAGGAACTGATGTTTTTTAATTTAATTTAATTTAATTTAATTTTTTTAAATTTAATTTAATTTTATTTAATTTTACATAGTTGGAAATAGCCATGAATAGCCATGGGTAGTAGTGGCTACCATACTGGACAGTGCAGGATCATACAGAATATTGAAAGGTACAGTCCCCTTTTTTTGTATGGCTAAGAGAAGCTCAGTATTTATAATAATCTACAGTAATCTTGACATGGTGGCTGCTTGGAATTTTGGGAAGGCAGCCCAGATCCTGGTAGAACTGTAGGGAGTGAAGAAGCTGTGAGTTTGGTTCCAAATGGAAAGTGCTTCTAGTGGGAACTCTGCGCTGGGCAAGGAGGGAGATGGTTGAGCAGAGGCCAAGCAGAGGCAGAGTACAGCAAGCTGGGGACTATCCAGAGGAGACATGTGGACTTGATATGGTCAGTAACAGGGAGCCATTAGCAATTCACGAGAAGAAGAGTGACGAGAGAGTGGTGTCTGAAGGTTGCCTCCTCCAGGGGCCTGCAAACGACTAGCAGGGGTAGGGAGTTATTGGGTAGAGCTGGGCAGTAGTGATTGACCAACTCCATCAAAACCGAGCCTCATCAGAGAACACAAATGATTTATGTTTGCATTAGCTTCCAGTTATTGTGTGCCTTCCTGTGGCTCAGATCCACACCAGCTTCGAAGGCTTGGAGTTGGGAGGTGGGAGAGGCCACCTATGTGAGGGGAGACCAGCTGTTTGGTCACCACTAGTGAGTGCCCTTTGTGGGCCTGGCGCTTTGAAAGGTGTGTCTTGATTGCTTCTTGAACCTTCCAAGACAGCCTGGCAGCCCATCCATTCTGTTACCACTGGTCCACTTCCTTGAAGGACCAGTGAAAATTTTCTCATTTTCTTCATTAGGAGATTTTTAGTCTCACTGCTTTCTCCCTACCCAGCTTTTCAATTAGGCTGAACATTTCTACTTCTTCCTTCTATCTGCTCCTTACTGCCCCCACTGTGTTCCTTGTTACATTGCTTATATTTTTATAACCCTGTCCTGACTTTGGTACATGGGCTTAATAATTGGCTGTCGTTCTCAAGATCAACCTCCTTTTAGTGAAATGATGAAGCATGTCCCCTTTATAAAATACTCAGGGAAATGGAACCATGTCATGGTCTCCCTTGATCTAGGTCCCTAGCGATTTAAGACCTCAGAGCTGTAACTGCAACTCTGTTAGTTCTGTTAGAATGTGAGTTCTGACAGCCTTTATCTGTATTGTAAGGAGTTGTGTACAGTCACTTCATGATGACACAATACAGTAAGTAATATAATAAAAAAAGAGAGAGAGAAAGAACAGAAAAAAGCCTTCACTTCCTTCTGGTGGTTTTTGCTTTCTCTTGTTTCCCTGAACCTCCCTCCACACTCCTCTGAAGTTACCTACTGCTTGGGCTCATAACCACATTGCCTCTGATGTGCCCCCAAAATGATATTTGCTACTGCTAAATGTCATCCTTTTCTTTTTCTTCTTCTTCTTGGATGCATATGGTAAAGTTTGACCCTTGGGATAAAATACCTAGGTGAGCAGCAGATTAAATGGGAAATCCTTCCATGAAACAAAATTCATTTAATAATATTACGTTGTATGACAGATGGTAGCTAGACTTATCCTGATGATCATTTTGTGATATATCAAAATACTGGATTGCTATGTTGTCAGTTGAAACTAGCATAATATTGTAAGTCAATTGTACTTTAATTTTAAAAATGTAAGATTCAGTTCAGTTGCTCAGTCATGTCTGACTCTTTGTGACCCCATGAACTGAAGCACCCTAGGCCTCCCTGCCCATCACAAACTCCCGGAGTTCATTCAGACTCACGTCCATCAAGTCAGTGATGCCATCCAGCCATCTCATCCTCTGTCGTCCCCTTCTCCTGCCCTCAATCTTTCCCAGCATCAGGGTCTTTTCAAATGAGTGGCCATATCAGGTGGCCAAAGTATTGGAGTTTCAGCTTCAACATCAGTCCTTCCAATGAACACCCAGGACTGATCTCCTTTAGGATGGACTGGTTGGATCTCCTTGCAGTCCAGGCACTCTCAAGAGTCTTCTCCAACACCACAATTCAAAAGCACCAATTCTTCAGCGCTCAGCTTTCTCACATCCATATATGACTACTGGAAAAACCATAGCCTTGACTAGACAGACAGATCTTTGTTGACAAAGTGATGTCTCTGCTTTTTAATATGCTATCTAGGTTGGTCATAACTTTCCTCCCAAGGAGCAAGCGTCTTTTAATTTCATTGCTGCAGTCATCATCTGTAGTGATTTTGGAGTCCAGAAAAATAGTCAGCCACTATTTCCACTGTTTCCCCATCTATTTCCCATGAAGTGATGGGACCAGATGCCATGATCTTCGTTTTCTGAATGTTGAGCTTTAAGCCAACTTTTTCACTCTCCTCTTTCACTTTCATCAAGAGGCTCTTTAGTTCCTCTTCACTTTCTGCCATAAGGGTGGTGTCATCTGCATATCTGAGGTTATTGCTATTTCTCCCAGCAATCTTGATTCCAGCTTGTGCTTCTAGCTCAGCGTTTCTCATGATGTACTCTGCATATAAGTTATATCTGAGGTTATTGATATTTCTCCCGGCAATCTTGATTCCAGCTTGTGCTTCCTCCAGCCCAGCGTTTCTCATGATGTACTCTGCATATAAGTTAAATAAGCAGGGTGACAATATACAGCCTTGACATACTCCTTTTCCTATTTGGAACCAGTCTGTTGTTCCATGTCCAGTTCTAACTGTTGGTTCCTGACTTGCACACAGGTTTCTCAAGAGGCAGGTCAGGTGGTCTGGTATTCCCATCTCTTTCAGGATGGATTACCTTGTAAATAAGTAATAAACATGAACAGCTTCTATCCCCTCATCCCTGTTAGCCATGTAGCCTGAATGGGAAAGTTGATGTTTTTATTTCTTCAGTTTTGATTTTACTCGAAGGAAACTATCAAAATCAGACACACCCATGATTGTACAGAAGTCCCCAAAATATTTGTTGCAAAGTGCTATCTAATAGGCCAATTTGGTTGTCCAGTTACTTGATTCTGTTTTGGTGAGTATCACTGATTTTCAACAGTTAGAGGTAGGTGAGGGCTATAAGGTTCTCTCCCTATAACCAGGGTATTACAGTGAAAGCAATTCAGATCAAATTCTACCACACAAACATTTATTAATCATCAGGCAGAAAACAGTCAGATAGCCTGATCTGTATGCCCAGAGACATTCCGTCTCCTGTTGCCAACCACTGTCCTGTGAGAAAGTTTCCCTGGAGATAGATGTAACAGTATTCTAGCTATACGATTCACCTTACTTTTCTAAAGGGCACATTCAAAACCTCCATTAAGTGTCTATACATAAGATTTGTTGGGACTCCTGAACCTAGTGTGTCATTCCCAAGAGGTGAAGGTCATTGGGCTGGCCAACTCTTATGTTCAAGGTTTGCAAGGGTGGGAATGCCTAAATACTTCTAACTGGTCCACTCATCTTGAGCACCAAGAAGTTCTCCAGTGAAATATATTTCTAATGTCCATTGCTCTAATTAACAAACCATTTGAAGGATTTCATAGAAGCATTTGAGTATAGCTTTTTATCTATTAAAAAAAATTAAGGTATAGTTTACATACAGTAAAATTCACCCTTTTTAGGATAGGGTTTTACAAGTTTTGACCAGTATATACCATAAGCAAGGTAGAGAATGCCTTCATCACCCCCTCCCCAATTTCCCCATGACTTGCTTGAGGGATTAAAAAAAGCTTTATTGCGATATCATTTATGTATCATACTGTTCACCCACTTAAAGTGTACAATTAATGATTTTTGATATATTACAGTATTTTTATATTGTGGTAAATATATATATAACGAAATTTGCCATTGTAACCATTTTGAAGTGCATAGTTCAGTGGCACTAATTGTGTTCACAATGTTCTGCCACCATCGCCACTATCTATTTACAAAACCTTTTCATTATTTCAAATATAAACTTACCATTAAGCATTAAACAGTAAGTCCCTATTTTCCCCTCCCCCAGCCCCTGGGAACCAGTGTTCTGTTATCTGTCTCTGTGAACATGCCTGTCTTGCTACCTCATATAAGTGGAGTCATATAATGTTTGTCCTTTTGTGTCTGGCTTATTTCACTTTGCACAATGTTTTTAAGGGTCATGCATAATGTAACGTGTCATTCCTTTTTAAGGCTGAATGATACTCTGTTTTATGGATATACCACATTTTGTTTATTCATCTGTCTGTGGATACGTGGATTATTTCCCTTTGACTATTGTGAATAATGTTGCAATGAACATTGACTTGCAAGTATCTAGTCTCTTTTTTTTAAATTCTTTGGGGTATGTACCTAGGAGTGAAATTGCTGGATCACATGGTTATTCTATGTTTAGCTTTTTGAGGAACTGTAGAACTCTGTTCAACAGCAGCTGAACTATTTCGCATTCCCACCAGTGATGCACCAAGGTCCCAATTTTTCCACCTTCTTGCTGTCACTTATTTAATAATTTTAAAAATTATGGCCATCCTAGTAGGTGTGAAGTGGTATCTCATTGTGGTTTTGTGTTGTATTTCCCTAATAACCAACAATGTGCTCATTGGCCATTTAATGTCTTTGAGAAATTCCTGTTCAAGTTCTTTGCCCATTTTTAAAACCTGAATAGTTTGTCTTTTCCTTGCTGAGTTCTTGACTGTGGGCTTTGATTAAAGATCTCAGTTTCGAACTGAACAACATTCATTGATTTGCACTCCAGGTAAGTCATGGGAAATAGATGGGGAAACAGTGGAAACAATGTCAGACTTTATTTTTATGGGCTCCAGAATCACTGCAGATGGTGACTGCAGCCATGAAATTAAAAGACGCTTACTCCTTGGAAGAAAGTTATGACCAACCTAGATAGCATATTCAAAAGCAGAGACATTGCTTTGCCAACAAAGGTCCATCTAGTCAAGGCTATGGTTTTTCCAGTGGTCATGTATGGATGAGAGTTGGACTGTGAAGAAAGCTGAGTGCTGAAGAATTGATGCTTTTGAACTGTGGTGTTGGAGAAGACTCTTGAGAGTCTGTTGGACTGCAAGGAGATCCAACCAGTCCATTCTAAAGGAGACCAGCCCTGGGATTTCTTTGGAAGGAATGATGCTAAAGCTGAAGCTCCAGTACTTTGGCCACCGCATGTGAAGAGTTGACTCATTGGAAGACTCTGATGCTGGGAGGGATTGGGGGCAGGAGAAGAAGGGGACGACCGAGGATGAGATGGCTGGATGGCATCACCACCTCAATGGCTGTGAGTCTGAGTGAACTCTGGGAGTTGGTGATGGACAGGGAGGCCTGCCAGTGCTGTGATTCATGGGGTTGCAAAGAGTCGGACACGACTGAGCGACTGAACTGAACTGAAGTTTGGTAGCTCTGGAGAGAGAGCTGTTTCTGGTACCCAACAGCAGTTATCAACCTTGTTGTCCCATATGCCACCCATTCTCCCTTCTTCAAAATAGCCATGAATTGTAGTTAATCACCCCTTGAATGTGTATTCTCAGTTAGGGTTTTTCAGATGTTAACAGTGAGGTACTGGTTAAACACTTAAAGCCCTGACTTATAGCGTTTGCCAATTTGCATGGTCCTTTTCAAGTTACCCATCTGCCCTCACTAAACTGATAGGAAAAGATGCACAGAATCAACTCTTGCTAGCTAGTGGTACTGGGTTTCCAGCATAGCACTAAATGTTAATTAACTGTCCTACAGTGTAGAAAACTAATAAACACACATATTATAGTGTCTATGCTGAAAGTATTTTAAATTAAATTGGAGACATTATAACTGAAATTAAATGAAAATGATTTTCAATTACAACTCTTTCAGAATAGCTACCATTTGTTGAGCACATCATATGCTTGACATGTTCCAAGTGTTTGGTACAGAATCATCAGTCAACAGAGGAGGAAGCTTAAAACTAGTTTGGAGTAGCCTGAGACTTGAACCTGGACTCCAGAGCCACTGTTTGACCTCTGTGTACACTGCCTTCTGTCACATTCATGGGATGTACATACTGAGTGCTGACTTCCATAAACAGAGTGAATGGCTTTCTTGTAAAAGAGACCCTTCTGTGGTACTCTTTCCCTTCCAGCCACTCCAGAACCTACAAATTAGAGATGCATACCAATGTCATGTTGGTACTACCTACCAATGAACTGCAGAGGGTTAAAAATATCTTTTTCCTGATTGAAGAAAAAAAAAGCCCCAAACAAAAACAGGCCCATGTTTTGTAAGAAAAATGGCAAAAAAGAAAGTGAAAATCCTCCATAATCCTATCTACCAAAGATAATCATTGACGGCTTGTTTTTAATCTTTCAGATCTTTTATCTGTTTTTGTTTTTTTTTTTTTTAAACACAACTGGGTTGATTCCTTACAATCTGAAACTGTCCTCACTGGGCAGTAGAGTTAGATGCCAGTGCATGGAGCATGACTTCATTCCTTTTAATTGCTGTATAATATCTATGATGAGAAAGAAGCATAAGGGATTTTGAAGGGCTAATTTTCTCTTTAATTAGTTTGCATTGCAATATAGTTGCTTTACAATGCTGTGTTAGCTTCTATTGCATAGCAAAATGAATCAGCCATATATATACGTATGTTTGTTGTTTAGTTGCTAAGTCGTGTCTGACTCTTTTGCGGTCACGTGGACTGTAGCCCGACAGGCTCCTCTGTCCATGGGATTTCCCAGGCAAGAATACTGAAGTGGATTGCCATTTCCTTCTCCAACATATACATATATCCGCTCCCTGTATCTGCTTCCTTTTGGACTTGCCTCCCTTTTAGGTCACCATAGTACCTTAAGTAGAGTTTCCCTGTTCTATACACATGTCCCCATCCGTTGTCTATTTTACACATAGTATATGTGTCAATCCCAATCTCTCAATCCCTCTTTCCCCTTATTATCCATACTTTTGTTCTCTGTGTCTGTGTCTCTATTTCTGTTTTGCATATAAGGCCATCTATACCATTTTTCTAGATTCCACATATATATGGGTTAGTATTCGATATTTGTTTTTCTGACTGAAGGGCTATTTTGAAGAAGGGATAATAGGTGATTCATGGGATGAAAAAGATAACTGCTATTGGGTACCAGGAACAGAGTGTCTTTCTGCCTGCTCCCTCCTCCAGACCTACCACAACTTACCCAGAGTGATAAGATGCAACTCAATTAATGTTACTAAGAGTTCCAGGAAAGCTCTTCAATAAACTAAGTTGCTCAGGGATAATTGTGAGATAAGACTAAATATCAAAATCTTTCATAGGTCTTTAGGATTTTGCAGCTCTGATCTTTGAAACCCGATTTGGAATCTCTTCAACTCCAGTAGGATTTAGTCTGAGTTTGAGAAACCTGTTTTCACAGCAAGGCAACCTTTTAATTTCTCATCATCTCTTGCTCATTTTACAAATGGCCACCATGAAATTTTTTTGTTGTTCTGACCTGTTGGGTCTCTGTTATTCTCCATGGTAGTCAGTGTTTTTGTGTTGTCCTTGGTCTAGGCACTTGTCACTAGCAAAGCTATTGACTTTAGCAGGTGTGGCATTTATGAGTCTTTTTTTTTTTTGCATCTGGGAATTGATAGGAGGAAATAAGGTTATGGAGGGGAAGGTTTAGCCTGAAAGTGGTTAAAGTGTCTGACAGCCATTATGAGGTGGCTGTCAAAATAGAATGCTTTACTCTCCAGTGTGGGAATTAAATAATCCAAGAGTGATAAGCTCTCAATTGCCATCTGTCGGTTTGTGATGCTGCTCGCTTGTTCTACTTAACAGTGAACGCTGACCTCACATGCTACTTGGAGAAACTTGGAGGAAGATAAGATGCTCATATGGTGTAAAGCAAGCTGACTGAAGGACTATCAAGAGAGATGGGCTAAAGGCCAGTGGTATCCATTTATCAGGATTTGTCTAATACTTTCTTCTCCTTTCCTGTCTATCTCAGGGAGCTGACAGCACAGTGTTTTTGCCTTTTATTTATTTATTTTTTCGTTAGTTGCTCAGTCATGTCCAACTCTTTGCAACCCATGGACTATAGCCCTCTAGACGCCACCATCCATGGAATTCTCCAGGCAAGAATACTGGAATGGTTTGCCATTTCCTTCTCCAGGGGATCTTCCCTACTCAGGGATTGAACCCTGAGTCTCCTGCATTGCAAGTGGCTCTTTACCATCTGAGCCACCAGGGAAGCCTAATTAAAGTACTAAAGATTTTCTTCTTTAAAACATACTTGGATTCTTTTTACCAGTTTAAAAAGGTCACTTTAGTAGGCACTGAGGGCTAAAGCCTATGTTGAGGTCAGATGCTATATTTTTTCTTAATTATGAAGGTTAAAATATGGGTCTTAGAAGCTCATGAATGGACATATTATTGACTTTCAAATTACATGCAAAGCCTCAGACTTGGGCATATATACTTTACTGTGCCTTTGGATCCATATCACCTTCAAAGGCAAACCACTCCTGCCCACTGTGCTGGGATGGGAGGGGGCAGTAGCCATGAACTGTGCCAGAGACTTTGCCTCCCTGCGTTAGGCTGACTGGACTGGGAGTGGCCACCTGCCCCCCAAACAGCCAGTGGGTCATCTGGGCCGCAGTATGAGCTTGATAAGATGAGCTGGGCCATTCAGTTTCCTCTCCTAGGAAATTAGAATTGGGAAACTGAGAGACTAAATAAGACAGTTTGCAGCTGGGACTGGAGAAGGCAATGGCACCCCACTGCAGTACTCTTGCCTGGAAAATCCCATGGGCGGAGGAGCCTGGTGGGCTGCAGTCCATGACGTCGCTATGAGTCGGACACGACTGAGTGACTTCACTTTCACTTTTCACTTTCATGCATTGGAGAATGAAATGGCAACCCACTCCAGTGTTCTTGCCTGGAGAATCCCAGGGACGGGGGAGCCTGGTGGGCTGCCGTCTCTGGGGTCTCACAGAGTCGGACACGACTGAAGCGACTTAGCAGCAGCAGCAGCAGCTGGGACAGGAGCCAAAAAATGACAGGGAGGGAAGCAGGCATGTCAGGCCAAGTCCAAGCTGGTGCTATGAGGAGAGAGAAGCCACAAGGAAACAGTAAGAGGAGGAGAGATGCCCTGAGAAACAGGGTAGCTGTTCCTCGTAACCACCTTGGACCTAGAACCGCCTTCCAGATCCCCTAAGGCCAAGCGTTATCCCACACAGATTCTCATGGAATACCTGTTTTCTTACCATAAACCTCTCTTTTTGTTGAGTCAACTTGAGTAGGACTGTTTTCTTTCAGTAAAAATGGTCAGACCAACACTTGCCTTTCCATTTCTTGATAATAGTGAGAAAAAATATATAAGTGTTAGTGAAGATGTAGAGAAATTGGAACACTTGTACACTGTTGATAGGAATGCAAAATGGTGCACTCCTATGGAAAACAGCATGGAGATTCCTCAAAAATAGAACTACCATATGAGCCAGCAGTTACTTACCACTTCTGAGTATTTAGCTGAAAGAACTGAAATCAGACTTTTGAAAAGATACCTAGCCAACCAGTATTCTTAAAGCACTATTCAGAGTAGCCAAGATATAGAAATGACCCAAATGCCATGCAACAATGGATGAATGGATAAATAAAATATAAAAATGCACAGTGGAACTATTCAGAAGAAGGAGGAAATCCTGTCATATGCCATGATATATGGGTGAACCCTGAGGATATTATGGTCAGTGGAGTAAGCCAGTCAAAGAAGGACAAATACTGCAAGTTTCCACTTACATGAGGCATTTAACTAGTCGACTTCATAGAATCAGAGTAGAATGATGGTTACTAGAAGCTGGGAGGGAAGGATTACCAGGGCCTGGGAGATTGCTAATCAGTGAGCATAAAGGTTCAATTATACAAGATGAACAAGTTCTAGAGCTCTGCTGTATGACATTGTGCTATAATTGACAATACTCTATTGTACATTTAAAATTTGTTAGGGGAATAAATCTCATGTTAAATGTTCTTGCCACAATAAAATAGACCAGATCTAGGTCCACAATTGTAGATTTGTGGCTGAATCAACAACAGTTGGTTAACATTTAGGCTTTTAGGGTTAACAGGAACTGCTGAAGACTCTTCTGGGTATTATGAGGAACAGTGGAAAAAAACAGATACCTGATTATTTCTTTCAGGCTCAGTGCTGACGTTATGGGTTTTAAATCTGTGTTCCTGGCAAACAGTGAAAATGAAAAAAAGGCAGGGATTCTGACTGTTCATTTATCACCTCACATCTCTCAACCAACAGGGGGCCTTCTTTATCCTATTTAACCTCTCAGTAGAATATTTGCCTTTCGTTTATTCCTCTTTCCAGTCAACTCTTGATTATTCATGTAATAGAGGAAAACATTAATGTGAGTCAGAAAAGACTGCCCCACCTTGGCCTCTCTTCTCTGCCACAGCAGCACAGAGTTCCAGAAATGGAAACCAACCATCAGGAGAGGTAAGGAGGCTGAGCAAGTTGGGGCAGGGCCAAGCAAATTAACATTGTTTCTCTTCCCACTTCTATACCTTCCTTCTAAATGGTCTCTGTTGAGTTCCTTTTCTGGTGCCAGGAGGAGATTGCTGGAAAGGCAATGCCATCTGCTTGGATTAAAGTAAAAATATGGGATTTTTAAAAACTAAAGTATAGCTGGGGGCACACTGACTGGGATGCTGTTTTCTTCTCTTGTGTCCATTTTGCCCTCAGTCACTGTCTCACATCAGATCACCCAGCTAGTTCTGATTGGCAGCTGGTATTCTCAGTTCAGTACTTCCCTGGTGGCTCAGCTGGTAAAGAATGTGCCGCAGTGCGGGAGACCTAGGTTCAATCCCTGGGTTGGGAAGATCCCCTGGAGAAGGGAATGGCTACCCACTCCAGAATTCTGGTCTGGAGAATTCCATGGACTTTATAGACCATGGGGTCGCAAAGAGCTGGACATGACTGAGTGACTTCACATTCTCAGTTCAGGGGTGGGGACTCAGCTGGCTAGAATTTCCACAGTGGAATTTCCCAAGGTTTGGTTTTTAAGCCATTTGCCTCAGTTACCTTGGATGCCTTTTAAAAATGTTGATTCCTATACCCTTCCCCAGGCCTATTGAGTCCAGGTAAAGGGGAGGGGAGTTGACCTGGAGATATGACTCACCCGTCTCCAGGTAATATTTATGCACCCTGAACTTTGAGAATGACTGCTCCATAAAATGACCTGAGGGGGTTTGGAGGGTGGTTCTGGGAAACTACCACCACTTCCATTTCCCTTGCTGTTAGACTGAATGAGTGGGTGGGGGAAGTGGGGCATTCTTCCGTGTGGAAGTGGGAAGTAGAAGTGTTTTTCTGAATGCTAATAGGTAAGGATTCTTTACTGAAAGGAAATTGAAGAAAAGTGGAGACACGGACTAAACAGAATTAGATGGCACTTACTTTCACTTTTTACTTTCATGCATTGGAGAAGGAAATGGCAGCCGACTCCAGTGTTCTTGCCTAGAGCATCCCAGGGACGGGGGCGCCTGGTGGGCTGCCGTCTATGGGGTCGCACAGAGTCGGACACGACTGAAGCGACTTAGCAGCAGCAGCAGTATCTCAATATTTGTTGAGTTCCTGCCTGAAGAGGCATGGACATAAGAATGTTGTGTAGAAGTTACTGACTTGGTTTACATCCATGTTTCTTTTTAACGAGACCACCTTCTTCTCCGTTTCTGCCTTGTCTTTATTTAGAGTGGAAGTAGCCAGTCATCTGCCACATATTTGGGGTTTTGTGGTAATTGAAGTATATGAATACATGGTGCCACTCAATGGTTGTACCTAAGTATAACCCTCCTAATCAAAGTGAGGATATTGTGTTTATTTTAAGACAGTGGTTGTAGTGTTCAGTCTTTTTTTTCAAACACTGGCTCCATGGAGGAAAGCAAGGTCCTGTGTTTCATTGCTTTCCAAGCATTCCCCAACAACTGTTGAATGGGTTTTGTTCCAAAGGTTTCTTTGGAAATCTGTTTAGAATTCAGATTGCATTTTCCCGTGGAAACAATATTCTTGGGGTTCTGGTTCCCAGACCAGCTGGCAAAAGCCTGTTTACTCTGGAATGGAATGGAAGTAGAGTCCCTCAGCCCCTCAGCAGGGTTCCAAACAGTGGTTTTTATTATTTATTTTTGGTTGGGCTGGGTCTTCGTTGCTGTGTGTGGGCTTTCTCTAGTTGCACCGGGGCCACTCTTTGTTGTGATGCCTGGGCTTCTCATTGCAGTGGCGTCTCTTGTTGTGGAGCATGGGTTTTAGGTGCATGGTCTTCTGTAGTTGCAACATGCAGGTTCAGTAGCTGTGGCACACGAGCTTAGTTGCTCCATGGTATGTGAAATCTTCCCAGACCAGGGCTTGAACCTATGTCCACTGCATTGGCAGGTGGACTCTTATCTACTGGATTACCAGGGAAGTCTCCCTAACAGTGTTTCTATGGGAAAAAAGCACCAGAGTTTCAGACTTGTGATCCTTGGCATATATTCACACATCCGAGTTGCACTCTCTGAGCAGAATCGTAGGGACTTGTGGGAGGGAACAATTCAAAGTCGTTCACATGGCTTCCCAGACCTTGTGTGACCTAGCTTCTGCTCATGCCTCCAGCATCATTTCTTATGGGTTTCCCCTCACACTCTATTGTCTAGGCAAAAGGAGCTGCTTTGGGTTCACTGGACATGTTTTTGTAACCTCTGGGTCACTGAACCCTTACCCACACTCTTCCCTCTGCAACCTCCTTCCCTCACCTGCTGCCCAGTGGTGGCTCTGTTACAGGCTCTCAAAATTCTGATCATAGGTTTTAATTCGTGTGTTTTATGTCACTTCCTTTCCCTCTTGCCAGACAAAATGCTCCACAGAAGCCAAGCCCATGTCTTGGTTAACCCGCTGTTGTTTCCCCAGCACTTAGATTGGGGTCTGGCAGGAGGTGGTTTCTTCAGAATACTGCAGGTTGAATGAATGATTTAGCCCAGGTGCTCTCAACCTTTTTGAAGCTGCTGTACCCATGTTGGATGTTCGTGTGCTCAACAGACTAAGCTGAGGGCTGCATAAATAAGAAGATAATATTTGGGTTGTGTAGAATTTGCAACTGCTGTATCCATAGCTCTCACCTCTGCCCTCCAATCCAAGAAAGCATATGAAAGCGTCTACATCAGCTTTAATTCCTCCTCATAATGTGGCAAAAAGTGTTTGCAAGTGAGCTAGAGGAGGGATAAGATACAAATGAATAGATGTGTAAATAATTTGCCAACTTCAGTTCAGTTCAGTCACTTAGTCGTGTCCGACTCTTCGCGACCTGCATGCCAGGCCTCCCTGTCCATCACCATCTCCCGGAGTACACTCAGACTCAGGTCCATCGAGTCAGTGGTGCCATCCAGCCATCTCGTCCTCTGTCATCCTCTTCTCCTGCCCCCAATCCCTCCCAGCATCAGAGTCTTTTCCAGTCAGTCAACTCTTCACATGAGGTGGCCAAAGGACTGGAATTTCAGCTTTAGCATCATTCCTTCCAAAGAAATCCCAGGGCTGATCTACTTCAGAATGGACTGGTTGGATCTCCTTGCAGTCCAAGGGACTCTCAAGAGTCTTCTCCAACACCACAGTTCAAAAGCATCAATTCTTCAGCACTCAGCTTTCTTCACAGTCCAACGCTCACATCCATACATGACCACTGGAAAAACCATAGCCTTGACTAGACAGACCTTTGTTGGCAAAGTAATGTCTCTGCTTTTGAATATGCTATCTAGGTTGGTCATAACATTCCTTCCAAGGAGTAAGCTTCTTTTAATTTCATGGCTGCAGTCACCATACTGCAGCCAACTTCAGTACTCTATTATTCATCATAAATCACTTGCCTCACCTCTCTTTGCCTGCTGAGACATACCCATGGGCAGCTACGTGGTTCTGAGAAGCACAGATCTGGTCCAGTGCTGATGTGGGCTTTGAGATTGAGAAAGGGCCAGTCTTTTGCCTGAGTTTGTCCTTTAGTTAGCAGCTGTCCTGGGAATAGAATCTAAAGCCTTTGACTCCCAGGCCATTATATCTTCTTGCAGAGGTATCTGTTCTATAAATAGAGTCTGCATGCATTGAAACAACTTTCCCTTCTGTGGATATTCCAGGCAGTCTCGAATCACTTGACCAGGATCATTACTGGTGATAGACTGAGGGAAGCAGAAGGGTGAAGGAATGCAAAGAGTACATTCTCTAATTTCAGTTTGGTTCATTAATGTGAGGCCTGGGAGAGGGCAGGGAGTCCAACTTACCCAAGGCACTGCTTATGCAATTGAGACTTAACAGATGGCTCTTTATTATGCTAGGATTGCACATCTGCACAGAGTGTAGAACATGACTGAATGCTCAGCGGGTATTTCTTGATTATGCGATTTGCTGAAATCACTCTGCTGGTGTGATGATAATATCATTTAGGACTCTTTATACCATTGAGCATTTAATTGGTAAGCATGTGGTTTGATAAATGAGGTGGTGGTTGTTGCTGTTATTACTATTATTACTTTTAAGGAGCTCCTATAGAGCTAGAAGTAGCCTTTTGGCCATTTGGTTTGGGGCCCTGTGTCATCTGTTAAGAATTGTATAGGGACCTTAATGCTATTTGTACTTCTGGTTATGATTCTTGTGTGTTTCTTCTGCTCAGAACAGAATTTGCCATGGTACTGAATGAAAGGAAACAGCCTAATGGGTCACACTAAGTAAACTTCACGTAAGTAAAGTTCAAAGGAATTTAGTTTTCCCATCTGCTGGTCCCTGGAGAGGAACGGAAAGAAGGGCTTTTCCAGGTGTAAGCCTGTGATCCAAGGTTGGATTCTTGTGGAAGGTATGTGGCTGGTTGGAGAGGGCAGCATAGCTCATTTCCCATCTACCTTCCTGTAGGACACACTCCAGGAGTCTACCATCAGGCTGAGTATTTCTCCCTGGTGAAGAAGACCGCTAACAGGTGGCTAATTAAAAATATCATAAGCCCTAAAGCCAACCTCAGAGACTTGTGAGAGGTTAACCCTTCTTCCACCAGGCCACACATAGTCTTTGGAGACTGGCAGGCCAATAGCATAATGAATGTCATTCCCTACATCACTTTAAGAGAGCGACTTCACTTTCCCTTTCATGCATTGGAGAAGGAAATGGCAACCCACGCCGGTGTTCTTGCCTGGAGAATCCCAGGGACGGGGGAGCCTGCTGGGCTGCCGTCTATGGGGTCGCACAGAGTCGGACACGGCTGAAGCAACTTAGCAGCAGCAGCAGCATATAGTTTTGTAGTCCTTCAAATCGCCAGTATTTTGCTCCATCATGGTTTTGTTTCCACACCTCTTCTTTAATGTCACTGAATAAACTCTCATTTGTCTGTCTAGCTGTCTTGACTGAGGGAAATAGAATGAGCCTAGAAGAGACATTCTTGAAGCCATGCATCACCAAATTCTGGGCTGTTTGCATCTGCCTCAGTTTCTCCTTGTAATGTGATAAAAAGCGTTTTGGTTTTAGGTAACAATGCAAAGCTTCCTGGAGTGAACCAAATGTGGAAAGTGTTGTAATTTGAGGCAGTTTTCAGAAAAGAACCTCTTCTGGTAAAGAAAGACTCCCTTTTCCCTTTTTTTTTCTTTTCTTTCTTCCTCTTTTTTTTTTTTTTCCATTTATGCCTCATCACATTTTGTCCAATTTCAGCTCATCGCAGGCTGTATTTTCTTTTTGATTTCTGCTTTCCAGAATAGCCCCTGACTGCAAAAAGGGAACAAAAGGCCAACTCCTTGGCTTTCAATTTGCAGCATCCCCAGCCCTTTCATCCATCTCAGTGCTCCCCTAGTTGGGAACAAAACCCGAGCTCCACGGTCAGAGCACATACAGAGGACATACAGAGCACATACAGAGTATTTTTTCCAAACTCCAAGCCCATGCGGATTTCGTGTTTTCATTGTCACAGTGATTCGCAATACAGGGTCAGGTGCAGGTAGGGAAGCAAGAGGGGACCTGGAGGAAAAAAATTGGTTTGCAACCTTCGCCAAAGCAGACATTCCGATTTGGGGGTCAGAAGTTCAATTAAGAAGAAAGCATGTTCTTAAGGGTTTCATTTGCTAATCCAGGGCTGCTTTCCTTCTTGAGAGCTTGTGTGTCAAGGTACCCAGCCCGGAAGATGCAGCAGGAGTTTGATGTGCTGCCTGGTTGGGCACCAGCTCAGACACCATGCCTTTTGTTCTCTAGTTTCCTGTCAATTCTTCAGTGTCTACTTTTCCTCTTCTGCTTCCTTTGGTTGCAAATCACAGAAGACCTATCTCTTTGTACGCTGAGCTTGTTGTCTTGGTTACAGACTTCTTTGGCCTGCCTTTTTTTTTTTTTTTTGAGGGGAATATACTGCTTAAAGAAGACTTTTAAAAATAGTGACTGAGGGCTCTTGAAAGATACTACGGTATTCAGCAGTGGGTAGAACTGGAGTTTGCGAACCTGGTTGTACTTTGAAATCACCTGGAGTGCTCTGAAATGCTGCTTAGGCCCCAGGCTCAATCAGTTGCATCAAGATTTAGGGGACCGAGCCTCAAGAATTGGGATTTTATTTTCAGTTAACTGGCTGGGAGATCCTAATGTGCATTCAGCATTTAGAACTATTGAGGTTTTTTTTTTTTCCTTAAATTGAAGTATTGTTGATTTCCAGTGTTTTAGGTGTACAGTAAAGTGATTCAGTTATACAGATTTATGTATTTTTCAGATCTTTGTGGTAGCTCAGCTGGTAAAGAATCTGCCTGCAATGCAGGAGACCCTGGTTTGATTCCTGGGTTGGGAAGATCCCCTGGAGAAGAGATAGGCTACCCACTCCAGTATTCTTGGGCTTCCCTCGTGGCTCAGACTGTAAAGAATCTGCCTGCAATGCAGGAGACGTGGGTTCAATCCCTGGGTTGGGAAGATCCCCTGGAGAAGGGAATGGCAGTCCACTACAGTATTCTTCCCTGGAGAATTCCATGAATAGAGGAGCTTGGTGAGCTACAGTCCACGAAGTTGCAAAGAGTTGGACACGACTGAGCAACTTTGACTTCACTTTCCATTATAGGTTATTATAACATATTGAATTTAGTTCCTTGTGCTATACAGTAAATCCTTGTCGGTTATCTATTTTGTATATAGTAGTGTATTTTAATCCCAAATTCCTAATTAATTCCTCCATCACCCATTCCCCCTTCAGTTTAGTTCAGTCGCTCAGTACCATCCGACTCTCTGCAACCCCATGGACTGCAGCACACCAGGGCTCCCTGTCCATTACCAACTCCCAGAGTTTACTCCAACTCATGTCCATTGAGTCGGTAATGCCATCCAACCACCTCATCCTCTGTTGTCCCCTTCTCCTCCTGCCTTCAATCTTTCCCAGCATCACGGTCCTTTCAAATGAGTCAATTCTTCACATCAGGTGGCCAAAGTATTGGAGTTTCAGCTTCAGCATCAGTCCTTCCAATGAATATTCAGGACTGATTTTCTTTAGGATGGACTGATTGGATCTCCTCGCTGTCCCCAGAGTCTTCTCCAACACCACAGTTGAAAAGCATCAATTCTTTGGCACTCAGCTTTCTTTATAGTCCAACTCCACATCCATATATGACTATTGGAAAAACCATAGCTTTGACTAGACGGATCTTTGTTGGCAAAATAATGCCTCTGCTTTCTAATGTCTCTGCATTTCCCCTTAGTATCCATAAATTTGTTTTCTGTCTGTGTATCTGTTTATATTTTATAAATAAGTTCATTTGTATCATTAGAACCATTGAGTTTTAACAGAAAAGCCAAACAGTTGGGTTTGGGACTGTCTTAGACAGGTGAGGAGAATATCATCAACTTTTCTGTACCTTAGTTTTTTCTGCTTAGGAGAGTGACCCGTAAAACTTGAGGAGCTAAAGAACCTAACTAACTGCCATGTCATTACTGTCACATACAAAAGAGTGGCACCTTTGCTTAAAAAAAAAAAGTCCAATTATCCAGCTGGCTTCATGTCTGGGCCATAACAATGGCTTGAGGCAGTCTTGTGGATTAAAATAAATCTTTCCAGTTTCTTGAAGAAGGAGCTTACCTATGGGGAGGCACAGCAATTTCACTTTCCTCACTCCAGTATTTTCCCTGGAGAATCCATGGACAGATGAGCCTGACAGGCTACAGTCCATGGGGTTGCAAAGACTCAGACGTGACTTAGCAAGTAAACAACAGCAACAACATAAAGGCAATGCCATGCCTGTGATCCAAACCTGAAACACTGCAAGAATATGACATGTAGCAAATAAAATCCCCTAGTTGTCTCTCTCATCATCAGCGTGTGTTTCCTTCAGATTTTATGTTTGATTGGTTGTTATTGAAAAACTCAAATAATTTGAGAGGAATAGAAGAGCCTGTATAATTTCCTCCAACCCCTGACCCATAATCTGTTACTTTTTCTTCCCAGAAACAAACCAACATTACCAGTTTCTTGGAAATCTTGAGAAGCATTTATGCATAAACAAGGCTTGAATATTTTAAAGTGATTTTTTTTGATTAGGTAATCAGGTCTATCCACCTACCAGAGACATCTGTTTGTTTGATTTATTCATTCAACAAGTATCTGATGAGCATCTTGAATGTTCTAGGCATTATGTCAGTTTCTGGATCTATAACAAGGACCAGCACACAGCCACTGCCCTCTAGGACCTTACAGTCTAGCAGAGAAGATTGGCATTTAACACAGGATGGCAACCCACTGCAGTATTCTTGCTTGGAGAATTCCATGGACAGAGGAGCCTGGCAGGCTACCCACAGGGTCGCAAAGAGTAGGACATTGCTGAGGTGACTTAGCACGTACGCATGCAATATCAAATGAGAAATGGTGACAAATGTGAAGGAAAAGAACATTTTACATGTGTCACTTCCAAAACAGCGGTCGGTAGAGTCCCCTTCCCCAGTTTTCTAATATGGAGGTGTGGATGAGAAATTGGAGGCAAAGACGTAAACTGCAACCTTTATTTTTGCCAGCAGTTTTCTTCTTTCCTGCCAAAATTTTCATCTGACAAAATGTCCTGCTGAGAATTGGGGTAATCTACCAGCCAGCTTTATATTTATACTTGGTTGACAGAGTGCTGGCAGTACGCTAGATCAGACACTTTGTCAGACATTCTGAACTGCTTGCAGACAGGAACTATGCCTTGTATCTCTGTGTGTGCTCCAAACCCCAGCATGGACAAACTAATGCAGACTTTAGGTGGTAGGTCCTTTTATTACAGTCTCATTTAGCAGCGCTTCAAGTGGTATGTATTCTTATTTCCATTTTTAAAGATGAGAAAACAGGTTTAATGAGGGGTGTGTGTGTGTGTGTGTGTGTGTGTGTGTGAGAGAGAGAGTTAGTGTAAAGCTCTCTTCTTTAAAAATACTCCTGTCTGCCCCCCGCCTCTCACTGCTGCCAAAATCCATGACCGTAGTCACATAGCTTCTCAGTGGCTGTGACGCTGATACAGTTGGTTCCCTTCCTTCAGGGAACTGGATAGCACCCAGCCCTTTCACAGATTGGCCTAGGCTCTGTTCATTCCAAGTTGCCTAGATGAGTTTTAAGACAACCAGGTTATCCATCCTATTCTAAATGTTTCTGGGATTGAGGTCGAGGTAGCAGCATTATCCTGCCCTAAAGGAGTCAGAGGAAGAGGCCTCCCATGGCTCCCCCAGTGGGTCATGTCTCTCTGTACTCACTGCCCTTCTTCCCTGCTCTTCCAGCTTGCGTCTTAGGCTGGGCTCTGGCCAGGTAACAGAGTTAGCCTTGCATACGTATCCTGGGGGAGCATTTCTGTGTCTGACGTGGTGTTAGGCACTATGGGGAGTGGTGGCAGATGAAGATCCTCAAAAGACAAAGCGGGAGACAAAAGGTAAGATTGGCTACAAACAAAATCTTTGGAACCAGACAGTTCTGATTCAAGGCCTGACTCTTTTCCTTATTTAGTTGTGTGACCTTAGGCAAGTACTTAACCTTTCCTTAGCTCAGCTTCCTCATGTTTAAACAGGTGGGGTGGGGTGGGGTGGGGTGGGGAATTGCACTTACCTCACAGGATTGCTATGAGGAATACATGAGTATGGGGCTGCCCAGGTGTGTTAGTGCTAAGGAATCTGCCTGTCAATGTAGATGTGAGTTCAATCCCTGGGTTTGGAGGATCCCCTGGAGGAGGAGATGGTAACCCAATCCAGTATTCTTGCCTGAAAAATCCCATGGACTGAGGAGCCTGGTGGGCTGCAGTCCATGAGGTTGCAAGAGTTGGACATGACTTGGGTGAATGAGCATGGGCATGCTCACACACACACATGAATATAGTTTTAGGCATCTAGTGAAGCACTCAGTAAAGAATCAGTTCAGTTCAGTCGCTCAGTTGTGTCCAACTCTTTGCGACCCCATGAATCGCAGCACACCAGGCCTCCCTGTCCATCACCAACTTCTGGAGTTCACTCAGACTCACGTCCATCGAGCCAGTGATGCCATCCAGCCATCTTATCCTCTGTCGTCCCCTTCTTCTCCTGCCCCCAATCCCTCCCAGCATCAGAGCCTTTTCCAGTGAGTCAACTCTTCACATGAGGTGGCCAAAGGACTGGAGTTTCAGCTTTAGCATCATTCCTTCCAAAGACATCCCAGGGCTGATCTCCTTTAGAATGGACTGGTTGGATCTCCTTGCAGCCCAAGGGAGCCTGAAGAGTCTTCTCCAACACCACACTTCAAAAGCATCAATTCTTCGGCACTCAGCCTTCTTCACAGTCCAGCTCTCACATCCATACATGACCACAGGAAAAACCATAGCCTTGACTAGACGGACCTTTGTTGGCAAAATAATGTCTCTGCTTTTCAATATGGTATCTAGGTTGGTCATAACTTTTCTTCCAAGGAGTAAGCGTCGCTGCTGCCATTATTAATATCATTGTCATTGTCATCATCATCACTACTACTATTACTAATTACAACAGAAAGGAGTGATAAGTGTATAGTACCAGTATGTGCAAATGGCTTTCAGAAAAGGAATGATCAGTTAGGGTGGATGTTATTCAGGAATTCTCTGGAGGAGATACAAGAAGTGGAAAGAAATATGCCAGGAACAGCAAATACGAAAGTGGAAGGCTGAAATAAACTGGAGTGGGGACAAAAAGAAGGAACAAACCCAAAGTCTGGCATACTTGGACTCCGCTACTAGCTCACTTGTCTTCACAGTCCATCTTCCCAGCCATTTTTGCCTCCCTGTAGGCATGCTTTATTATTGCTTGCTGTTGAGATGTGGTAGTCAGAGGGGGACTTGTTGCCGGCTGCTCTGGCTGGGATTTAGAAGGTGTCTGTGCCATTGTGGCACAGTTGACCTGGGTCCTAAGTCTGCAAAATGATTGGTAGGTTTAAAGCCTAGTTTTTATCAGCTTGCCTAGGCATGTTGGTTTCACACTCCCCAACTTTACAAAAGACTGCTTTGATTAACCACAAGGCAGATGAATGGATTGATGATGGGAGAGAGATCTGTATAGACACATAACGCTTGTGTCTATCAGCCTGGTCATACCTTTCCTGAGAGCAAGGTTCCTGAAGCCAAATTACACAGGTGCTTATTTGATAACCTAAAATCAGAACCTAACAGAATTGAAGGATCTTATCAGAGAGACCATGTAGGTACATCACACCTTTGTATTGACAAGATCATGGGTCCTTTTCTCTTTCCACTGCTGGAAAACACATCAGTGATGATTTTTCTCTTGGATGTTTCTGTTTTGTAATTCCATACAAACACTGTGTGTGCTAAGACCATGTTATTCTCCTGAGTTCTTTTTCATCTTCCTCATAAGATTTCGAAAATACTCACTTCTCACCTGCAGTATAGTTCATGTGATTTCTTCTCATTGAGTGCTCTTTTTGGCTTTGCTTCCAAATTCTGGATGTTTCCAAGCAGGGCCACCACGAATGGCTATGCACTGCACAACCCTAGGAGAGGGTGCCATTCACATAGACTAGAATTGAATGGCGCCACTAGGGTTGTGCAGTGCACAACCTACACACCTATACTCGGTGGCCCTGGCATAACGCAACGCCAGCTTGCTTCATCTCCAGAAGGTTTTCGGGAGAAGTAGAGACCAGCAGTTCGGAACCATTCTCAGGAACTTAGTAAAGGGGTCTTGAAGCTGTGAACTGCTGCTTTAACTACGAAAGGAAGAGACAAGTGCAGTTGTGGCTTCGAGAGGATTATCATCTGGCAGTGGGAACCATCATGTGGAAGGACTACTTACCTTCATTCTTACAGTAAATAGAGTTTTGAAAGCCGACTGTATGTGGGTTGAAGGATGGGGAAAGATTTGCATAGAAGGGAGCATTTGAACAGGGTCCTGTATAAAACAGAATATGTATTAATAAATAAGAATTGTGAGGAGAGAGTTCCAGGGAAAAGGACCAGCAGGGGGAAAGACAAACTGCATGGGGTATATAGATAGTGGTAAATAATTCAGTTTGGTTTGATAGAAAGGCTCGTGAAAAAGGATAAAGCTGGTTGGTGGGTGGAGGAAGTCAAATGAGGATGGGGAAGGGGAGGGACTGGAATGCCTAATTAAGGAGTTTGGACTTCATTCAACAAGGAATAAGGAGCCATCTGAGTTTTTTTTTTAATAGTTTATTGAGATATACTTCATTACCATATAGTTCATCCACTTAAAGTGTTCAATCAGTGATTTCTCGTATATTCACAGGTATGTGTAGCCATTTCCACAGTCAAATTAGAACATTTTCATCAACTCAAAAAGAAGCTCCATGCCATTTAGCCATCACTCCCCTACCTGTTCTGCCCCCATGCCCCCATGCCTAAGCAGTGACTGCTCTGCTTTCTGCTTCTATATACTTGCCTATTCTGGACATTTCAGAGATGGAGTCATATAATATATAGTCTACTTTGACTGGCTTCTTTTTCTTAGTATAATGTTTTTAAAGTTCATCCATGTCATAGCATGTGTAAGAACTTCATTCCTTTCTATGGTCAAACAATATTACATTGTATAGGTATACCACATTTCGTTTATCTGTTCGTTCATCCATTGGTGAGTATTTGGGTGGTTTCCACCTTCTGGCTGTTACGAGTAATGCTGCTATGAACATCCATGTATCTATGTATAAGTTTTTTTTTTTCCCCCCAGTTTATTTGGCTGCACCAGGTCTTTGTTGCTGCATGTAGGATCTTAGTTCTCTGACCAGGAATTGAACCCACGCCCCCTGCATTGGGAGTGCGGAGTCTTAGCCACTGGACCACCAGGGAAGTCCCCATGTATACGTTTTTCTGTGAACATTTCTCTTGGGTATGTATATAGGAGTGGAGTTACTGGGTCCTATGATAACTCTGTGTTTAACTTTTTGAGGAACTGCCAAACTCTTTTCGCATATTGGGGCACCATGTTCCATCCTTACTTGCAGTGTATGAGGTTCCCAATTACTCTGCATCATCATGAATACTTGGTGATTGTCTTTTTTATTTTAGCCTTTCTAATGTGTGTGAAGTGGTCTCTCACTGTGGATTTGATTTCCATTTCCCTAGTGACTAATGATAGAGTGCCTTTTCATGTGCATATTGGCCATTCATGTGTCTTTGGAAGAAATGTCTATTCAAATCCTTAGCCCACTTTTGAACTTGATAGTTTGTCTTTTTATTATTAGAGTTTTGAGAGCTACTTATGTATTCTGCATAATAGAGCCTTGTGAGAGACAAGATTTGCAAAAATTTTCTGCCATTCTTTGAGTTGTCTTTTTGCTTTCTTGATAGTATGCTTTGAAGCACAAAATATTTTAATTTTCATTAAGTCCAGTTTACCTATATTTTGTGGCTCTTACTTTTGGTGTCACATCTAAGAATCCATTGCCAAACTGGGATCATGAAGGTTTACCATTATGTTTAATTTTAAGAGTTCTGTAGTTTTTGCTTTTTTATTTAGGTCTTTGCTTGATTTTGTGTTGATTCTGTAGATGATTGTGAGGTAGGGGTCCAAAGGTCATTCTTATACATGTGGAAATCCAGTTGTCCCAGGACCATTTGTTGAAGAGACTTTTCTCATTGAATAGTATTGGTCCTCTTGTTGAAAATCAGTTGGGAGGGTTTATTTTGGGATTTGTTTGACTTCTTTCCATTAGCCTATACGTCTATCCTTATGCCAGCGCCACTGTGTCTTTATTACTGTTGCTTTGTAGTAAGCTTTGAAATCAGGTAGTGTGGGTCTTCCTATTTATTCTTCTTTTCAAGATTGCTGTAGCTATTTGGGATACCTTGCAATTCCCTGTGAACTTTAGTGTTAGCTTCTCAGATTGTATAAGGCTGTCAGTTGAGATTTTGCTAGAGATTGTGTTGAATGTATCATCTGAAATTTGTGAAGTATATAACATGATCAGTGCTCTGTTTTTTTTCTTTTTTAGTTTATTTTTGACTGCACTAAGTGTTTACTGCAGCACACAGGCTCTTCCTTGCTGTCCATGGGCTTTTCTATAGCTGCGGCAAGAAGGGGCTAATTCTAGTTGTGGTGCACGGGCTTCTCATTGAAGTGGCTTCTCTTGCTGCAGAAGATTCTCTTGCTGTGGAACACAGGTTCTAGGGTGCTCAGGCTCAGTAGTTGTGTCATGTGGGCTTAGGTGGCACATGGGCTTGGTTGCCCCATGGCATGTGGGATCTTAATTCCTGGACCAGGGATCAAACCTGAGTCCCTAGCAGGTGGATTCCTAAGCACTAGACCACCAGGGAAGTCCCAGGGTTGTGTTTAAGAAGAGGAACCTGGCAGTACTGTATGAACTGGAGTGAAGAAGGAGACACTGTAGGCCTCGAGATCAGATAGGAAAACTGTTGCAGTAGTTGAAGAAAATGAATAGGGACTCACCCTGCTTATTTAACTTATATGCAGAGTACATCATGAGAAATGCTGGGCTGCAAGAAGCACAAGCTGGAATCAAGATTGCCGGGAGAAATATCAGTAACCTCCGATATGCAGATAACACCACCTTATGGCAGAAAGTGAAGAGGAACTAAAAAGCCTCTTGATGAAAGAGGAGAGTGAAAAAGTTGGCTTAAAGCTCAACATTCAGAAAACGAAGATCATGGCATCTGGTCCCATCACTTCCTGGGAAATAGATGGGGAAACAGTGGAAACAGTGTCAGACTTTATTTTTTTGGGCTCCAAAATCACTGCAGATGGTGACTGCAGCCATGAAATTAAAAGACACTTACTCTTTGGAAGGAAAGTTATGACCAATCTAGATAGCATATTGAAAAGCAGAGATATAACTTTGCCAACAAAGGTCTGTCTAGTCAAGGCTATAGTTTTTCCAGTGGTCATGTATGGATGTGAGAGTTGGACTGTGAAGAAAGCTGAGTGCCGAAAAACTGATGCTTTTGAACTGTGGTGTTGGAGAAGACTCTTGAGAGTCCCTTGGACTGCAAGGAGATCCAGCCAGTCCATCCTAAAGGAGATCAGTCCTGGGTGTTCATTGGAAGGATTGGTGCTGAAGCTGAAACTCCAATACTTTGGCCACCTCATGCAAAGAGTTGACTCATTGGAAAAGACTCTAATGCTGGGAGGGATTGGGGGCAGGAGAAGAAGGGGACGACAGAGGATGAGATGGCTGGATGGCATCACTGACTCGATGGACGTGAGTCTGTGTGAACTCCGGGAGTTGGTAATGGACAGGGAGGCCTGGTGTGCTGTGATTCATGGGGTCGCAAAGAGTCGGACATGACTGAGTGACTGAACTGAACTGAAACTAGGAAATGATAACAAGGATGGATTTGAGATATTTTGAAAAGGTTAAAGTGTCAAGGTTACAAGACTTGGGGAGAGACTACCTATGGGGCCTGAGAAAGAGGGGCAGCATCAAAGATAGCTCTGGGGTTTGAAGACAGGCAAATTGATGGGATAATAGTACTTAAAAAAAAAAAACCTTTGTATTTTATTTTTATTAAAATTTTATTGAAGTGTAGTTGATTTACAGTGTTGTGTTAGTTTCTACTGTACAGCACAGCAATTTAGTTATGTAAGTGTGTGTGTGTGTGTGTATATATATATATATATATATATATATATATATATATATAGTTAGGTTCTTTTCCATTATAGGTTATTTTTGTTGTTTAGTTGTTATGTCCAATTCTTTGGAACCCCATGTACTTTAGCCTGCCAGGCTCCTCTGTCCATGGGATTCTCCAGGCAAGAACACTGGAATGGGTTGCCATTTCCTTTTCCAGGGTATCTTCCTGACCCAGGGATCTAACCTTCATCTCCTGCTTGGAAGGCGGATTCTCTACCACTGAGCCACCAGGGAAGCACTTAGAGGTTATTACAAGATATTGAATATAGTTCCCTGTGTTATACAGTAGAACCTTGTTTATTTTATAGGTAGTAGTGTGTAAAAACTTAATATTTTAAAATTATTTTCAGTTTACAAAAAAATTGTAAAGATACCGCAGAGAATTTCTGTATTCCCTTCCATCAGCTTCCCTTAATGTTAACATCTTGTATTCAGTTCAGTTTAGTTCAGTTGTTTAGTCGTGTCCGACTCTTAGCGACTCCATGAATCACAGCATGCCAGGCCTCCCTGTCCATCACCAACTCCCAGAGTTCACTCAGACTCATGTCCATCGAATTGGTGATGCCATCCAGCCATCTCTGTCGTCCCCTTTTCCTCCTGCTCCCAATCCCTCCCAGCATCAGGGTCTTTTCCAATGAGTCAACTCTTTGCATGAGGTGGCCAAAGTATTGGAGTTTTAGCTTTAGCATCAGTCCTTCCAATGAACACCCAGGACTGATCTCCTTTAGGATGGACTGGTTGGATCTCCTTGCAGTCCAAGGGACTCTCAAGAGTCTTCTCCAACACCACAGTTCAAAAGCATCAGTTCTTCAGCACTCAGCTTTCTTCACAGTCCAACTCTCACATCCATACATGACCACTGGAAAAACCATAGCCTTGACTAGACAGACCTTTGTTGGCAAAGTAATGTCTCTGCTTTTGAATATGCTATCTAGGTTGGTCATAACTTTTCTTCCAAGGAGTAAGCGTCTTTTAATTTCATGGCTGCAGTCACCATCTGCAGTGATTTTGGAGCCCAAAAAAATAAAGTCTGACACTGTTTCTACTGTTTCCCCATCTATTTCCCAGGAAGTGATGGGACCAGATGCCATGATCTTCGTTTTCTGAATGTTGAGCTTTAAGCCAACTTTTTCGCTCTCTTCTTTCACTTTCATCAAGAGGCTTTTTAGCTCCTTTTCACTTTCTGCCATAAGGGTGGTATCATCTGCATATCTGAGGTTATTGATATTTCTCCTGGCAATCTTGATTTCATGTTGTGCTTCTTCCAGCCCAGCATTTCTCGTGACCATGGTAAAATCTTTAAAACTGAGAAATTAGCATTGATACTTGAACTAAGCTATAGACTTTATTCCTATTTCACCAGTTTTTCCCACAAACATCTTTTGTCTGTTCTAGGATGGAATCCAGGATCCCACATTGCATTTGGTTGTTAGGTCGTCTTAATTTCCTCCATCCATGGCAGTTCCTCAGTCTCCATCTTTTATTACCTTGTTAATATTGAAGAGTACTGGTCAGTTACTTTGTAAAGTGTTCTTTATTTGGACTTACCTGCTTTTGTTGTTGTTGATTAGATTTAAGTCATTGGGCAGAAATGCCACAGAAGTGATGTCATCCCCTTCTTGGTACATCATATCCGGGGGACATGATGATATGTGTTATTATTGGTGAAGTTAATTAATCTTTTCTTGTCAAATTTTCCACCAAAAAGTTACTATTTTCTTTTGTAATTAACAAGTACTTTCCATGCAAAAATGATAATCTTGCATTACTCGTCAGCATCTACCAATGGTTCTTGCCTACACTTATTGCTGTACTGTTTACTTGATGTTAATTTTGTTTCCCTCATGCCTTCTGCCTTTATCAGATCAGTTGGAATTCTACTATTGGAACAGCTGTTCTTGTTCTTCCACTTGTTGAGGGAGCAGTTAGCAAGGGAAGATATTAGGAAAAGAAGATGGCAAGTTCAGATTTAGGCATGTGATACCTATGTGCCATCTAGATGGAAATATCTAGAAAGCATTTATTATCTGCATCAAACAATAGTTGAGTTTAAGATTTTGGAGGCAAGCACTGTTATGCTTTTGTATTTTAGAATGTAGAAACTGAGGTTCAGAGTGAAAACCTGAGTCATAGTGGGAAATACAGCTGGCAAGGCAGCTGAGGGCCAGATTGTTGAGAGCCCTGATTACCCAGCAGACAACTTTGGGTTTGTTCAGTGACTCATCTATTGCGATTTCAAATTTGTCAGGAGGGAACAATTGATAATCCAATCCTAGCTCTCAGTCTATTATAGCATTTTGTGCAACCATAGGGAAGCCATTTAATAGCCCAAATTAAATAAAATCTAAGTACCTAATGAGTTGTAGAGGCCATTGGACAAAAAAGAGGTCTTATCTGGAGTTATTGGAGAAGGCTTTGTGTGGGAACTAGAAGTTGCTGTGGGCCTGGATAGAATTTGTAGTGAGTGGACAACAGAAAGGGCAACCAAGAAGGATGATGCTATCAGTAGCTCATATTTATTTTATTGTTTACAATGTGCCAGACACTAAACTAAGTGCTTCACACATTTAATCCCCATATCGACCTTATGAGATAGTACTGATGTAATCCCTATTTGACAGATGAGGAAACTGTACCTTGAGTGTTTCAGTATTATCTCCTTGTAGGCAGTGGACAAGGAAGCCAAATACCATATTAGCATATTATACTACAAGCAAGTGAAGAATAAGTGAATAAAACAAGTGAAGAACAAGTGAATAGAGCAAGTGAAGTTAGATGAATTGGAAGTTTAATAGAAGTTCTTGCTGATGTAGCTCACAGTAGGGATGGACTTTCTTCTGCGATCAGAATAATTATAGCTACTATGTATTGAGTGCTAGCTATGTGCTAGACATTGTGCCAAGTGTTTTGCTTGCTTTATCTCATTTGATCCTCTCCAAAACCTCATGAGACATAGATGCTATTTTTATCCCTATTTTAGAGATAAAAATTCCTCCAGTCTCTCGTCCAAGGTTACAGTGCTGGTGAGTGGCCGAAATCTATGTTAACTCTAAAGCCCATAATATTCACCACTTAGCAATGCTCCCTACTCCACTTCCATTCTTTTAATAGGGGTGAATTTGGCACTGGGACCAGGAAACTTGAGATTTACAAGCTAAGATTTCCTGGTCCCTGGCTAGTACTTGGATGTGGAAACTGCCAAATATATATGCCCTTGTGACTTTCTTTATTCTGTACTTCAGTGTTTGGTCAACCCCATTCTTTCTTTGGGGATAATTCAAACAGGTTACAAACTGGTCTTTCAAGTCTAGGAACATTCTAGCTTTAAAATGCATTTGCTATGTTTTAAATCCATTATATGTTGATTTTGAAGCCCAAGAGTTTGTCAGTAGGTGCTCTAATTTCCTTTTTGTCTAAATTCTTGAGAGAAGGCTCTTTGTCAGTTCCTTATACTGACAAAAAAGATAATTTCTCAGAAAAAATTAGCAGAAAGAATTAATGGGAGGATAGAAGGAATCATGGGTTTCCCACGTGGTCTGTGGTAAAGAGCCTGCCTGCCAATGCAGGAGATGTTGGAGACCCGGGTTCGACCCCTGGGTCAGGAAGACCCCCTGGAGGAAGACATGGCACCCCACTCCAGTGTTCTTGCCTGGAAAAGTCCATGGACAGAGGAGCCTGGCAGGCTTTAGTTCGTGAGGTCACAAAGAGTTGGATCTGACTGAGTGACTAAGCATGCACAAGGGGAAATGATGCTTTCTTTTGTTATTTGAAGGGTAAATAAGAGGTAGCCGAAAGAGGAAAGATGAGAAGGCCATTCTGGAAGAGTGAGTAGGATGAACAATAATGCAATTTTTGATTTGGAGATTTAAAATTTTAAAATATTACAAAGACAATTGGTGACTCTTTTTTTAATCCCAAGATTGTAAATAACTTTCAAAGTATGACATCAGAGACAGAAACCATGAAGGAAATATCTAATTTATATATCTAATTACATAAAGATACAAAAACTTCCATACAAAACTGCCATAACCGGAGCTATGACAATGGCAACATGGGAAAAATATTTGCAATAAATGTCAAGTAGTCTGTATTAAATGGCATTAAAACATAAACAGCTTCTTATAACCCAATAAGAAAAAGAACATACCAGCTGAAAAATAGGCAAGGCCACAAAAGAAGAAATACAGCTGGCCAAACTCATGTTAAAAAATAGTTTAATACTTCTGGTAATCTGAGGCATGCACATTAAAGCAGTGAAGTAAGTGTGTGTGTGTGTGTGTGTGTGTGTGTGTGTGTGCGCGTGTGTGTGCGCGCGTGCGTGCGTGCGTGCGTGCGTGCGTGCATGTGCACGTGTGTGTGTTGTAGGGGAGTAAAGTTAATTTTCACTCTACCCTTCTAAATTCGTGGCTTGAGATCCCCCTGTACTAAAAGACAGAATAACAAGAGGAAACAAATGGACTTTTAATAACTTGTGTACCTCCTGTGTGTGTGGGAAAGATGCAGGAAAACTGAGTAACTCCCTGAAAAGGGCCCAAACCACCACCTTAAATACCATCTCCAGCTAAAGACAAAAGGGTAGAGGGAGCCAGTTCCCTGAGGTAACCAGGAGAGGCACAGTAAACAAGGGTTAAGATTGTATGCAGATTTAAGTTGATGCGTTTTCTAGTCACAAGAGTTTCTAGAAATTCAGTCATTCTTCTCTTCCTTGTACAGAGAGGAGACACCCTAACAAATGGAGATTTTCTTTATAAATGCAAATATCTCTTATGAAAGTAATCTCTTCTACTTGATTTTCAGGGCGTCTCCTGTATCTGCTGCTTTTTTTTTTAAAACAAGCTCAAAATAGTCTTTATGACAAAGAGCCATATTTGACGGTGGCAAATTCTGCTCCCTTTTAGTGTTTTGCCTTTTAAAACTGATAATGACCTCTTGGCCGGGCTGTAGCAGAAACATATTTCTCATATGTTGCTGGCAGGAGTACAAATTCAAAGACATTTTCTGGAAGGAAGTTTAGAATTGTAGGTTAAAAAGCCTTAAAATCCATATTCCCTTTGAAGACCTAGAAATTCTCACTGTAATGAGAGACCAAATACTAAATGTAGACTACTACTAAATGTTGTTTAGTCGCTAACTCGTGTGTGACTCTTCCGTGACACCATGGGCTGTAGCCCACCAGGCTCCTCTTTTCCATGGAATTTTCCAGGCAAGAATACTGGAGTGGGTTGCCAACTAAATGTAGGCTACTACTACAAAATGTAGACTAAATAGTGAAGGACCTGAAAATTTAGTTATAACTTAACATGTGTGACAGGAAGAGATGGGTTGAGTAAATTGTTGCATATCCATATAGTTGAATAAAATGAAGCTACTAGAAAATGAGATTATTGAAACCTGTTTATGACATGGAATAGGCTCAAGATACAGTTTGGGACAGTGCCCGAAGCCAGCAGAAGAGATCAGCAGGGTGAGTAGAGAAAGCCTTGCCTGCCTTGCTAAGGAGCTTGAGCTTTTCCTGTAGTTACTGGCCAGCCATTAAAGGATTCTAAAGGAAAGATCAGAGATGCATTTTAGAGCAATCCCCCTTACCAGCA
Source organism: Oryx dammah (assembly GCF_014754425.2). Lineage (NCBI taxonomy): Eukaryota > Metazoa > Chordata > Mammalia > Artiodactyla > Bovidae > Oryx > Oryx dammah. The sequence continues at coordinate 16,052,277 of NW_024070207.1, forward strand.
GTATGTCTGGAGGCAAGAAACCAGTGAAAATCATTTCATCAGTCCAAGGAGAGAGAAGATGAGGCCCCAAGAGTGGGTTATGTTTATAGGCATTCCTTTAAGAACCCCCAAATAGATGGGTGCCCTCCTAGGTGGTGGAACCAAGAGAACTGGAGCTCGGCCTCAGAAGATTGTGTTGCAAGCCGAATGCCACTCTCCTGTCCCTCTCTCACTCTCTTTCCCTTTGATTTAGTTTTGTCATCCTTCCATTGCTTAACCTGGCTAGCCCCTCACTTAGGATGGTCTTGGTGACTGGCCATTCTTCCCACCTACATTTCTCATAGTACTAACACTTCTTCCTATGAACAAAAATTACTTTCTTTCAGTGTTATGACCATGAGGGGTTAATGAATGTGATATTGGGGTTGAGCAGAATTCGACAGGAAACAGGGTATTGATGTCAGTGAACTTGAGGCTAATATGACCATGGAACAGAAACAAGAACAGGAAATGGGACAAATGATGCTGAGAGCTTGGGTGGAGAAGGTGGGAACCTGGAGCCAGAGTGTCTCAGAGGTAGAGGATCAACTGGTACAGCTGCTGGTACCTAGATTATGTGCTTAGGAAAAAACGAAATTTTTGAGTTTCTGGGCAAGATAACAGGGAGTCACTGTCTCCTGAAGAAGCTGAGTGTGGTTTTTGAATGGAACCGGCAGGTTTTTCCAGGAAAAAACAGCCCCCAAAGACTTCAGTTCTGTAAGGATTTGAGAATCGCCAGCACCCAGTAGATCGGAGAGTGAAGCTGGTTGGATGTAACGTGAGCCTGTCTTTAGGGAATGCTGGGCTCTGAAGCCCTAAAACCTATCTGTGTAAATATAATTTGCTGCCCAGGCAGGTCTGTGTTTTGAGATGTCTCAGGTTGTAAGGAGGAGATTGGAGGACCTGTGTTGTGGTACAGATGTGACGACCCTGGGGTGACTCCATGTGTGCTGTGGGAGTTGAGGGACAGGGCGAGAGTCTAAAGAAGAGAAGCCCCCGTGAGGCTGTGACCATGTCAGGTGTGAAGTAAAAAGTGTTGAGAGTTTATTACGGGACCTGGGTTCTTGCCAGAAACCTCTTCAGAACCTCCCCCCTGGGTTTCTCCATCTGTAAAGTGGGATTTCATAACAAAACCCTGCTTGCCTCCCAGACAGTGGATCCATGGAAGGGCATAGTAGCATTTCTCTGTTATGCTCCCTGCTCTTTCCTTCAGATGCCTATCCGGGCAGATGGCAGCAAGAAGACAAAGTGCCACGGCGGTGCTGGGATGTATTCAGATGCCTTCTCATCTTCCTGCCCTCTTTGTCTGCACTTCCAAGTGTCCTCTCTTCCCACTCTATTTGCAGCTGAAGGGATAGTTTAGCTTTCCGTCTGCTAGGCTAAAACACATGCCAACAAAATTTGGAGGCCATTGGCAGCCAACCAAAGAAGAGAGCAGCGATATTTGGGCCAATGCTGGGGCCCTTTGGGCCTCTGAATTAACATCTTATCTTCACTCTGATCCTTTGGTTGATGGTGATTATGGATGTGGCTCCAGCATGACAACGTAGAGAGGTTTAGTGCCATAAATTTAGGAAGTTGCCAGAGGAGACCATAAGTTTACTGGAAAAGAAATAGAATGGGGTCGGGGTCCTTTTTCAAGCCTGCTTTTTTGATGTTCTCCATGTATCTGATTCCACTCTTATTTAATTGCAGTGTACAAAATGGTGTTTGTATATAAACTGTTGACAGCGTCCAAAAAAAAAATAAATAAAAGTTGCTTGGAAAAGATACCCTCTATCCTGGTGTTGGGATAGATAGGCAAGATGAGGAAAGCCAGTGTGTTGGTTGGAAATTACATGACCACAGGCAAGTAACTATTGGAAAACTCGCTTAAGAGTCAAGACTAGATGGGCTGCCTCGAAAGAAATCAGATCCATGATTAAGTTGGGACTGGAGGCTTGCTTTCTTCAGGAGGTTTCTGGGCTTCCCCGTGACAGGGACATCGGGGATCTGAACCAGCCAAATGGGGCAGTTACAGGGAAATTGCCCCTCCCTCCCCTAAGAATCTGCTTATCTCCTCGGATGTGTGTATAGAAAAGTCGGGGCGGGGGGGGCGTGTTGCATTTTTGCTTCTCTGTTTTACTGTGTTGGAAGTATCTAGGGTATTCCAGAAGCTCAGGGAGATTGCTGGCATGACTCTTAGGTGACTCCAGAAGTATTCTTTCCAAGATGCTTGGGGTCCCCTGTCTGCTTTCTGTATACTGTAGCTTCTGAGTGTAGCCTTTGATGGCCTGATGCTGGGTAACTATGTACAGCCTCCAGCTTGGTCCCTTGCCTAAGGTGAGTAACTTTGCTTCTGGGTCAGTGGTAAAGAATACCAGCTTGGTTTCTTTCTCTCTTGTACTGTTCTGACGGGTAGGGTGGGGAAGTGGGGTTAAGTTCATGTTTGGGTGATTGAAATTCCAAGTTGACAGTCCTTATCCCAAACCATGAAGGTCAGATGTATTTCAGAAGTCTTGAGTTTTTTTGGATTTTAGAAAGGCAATACTGAGAGTGTGGAGTGTTTTACAGACACTGCCAATGGGATCTGGGACAGCACCCCGTAATCAAAGTACATTCTTATTGTGGAAAACATATGAATACTCACCATAAATGGAATAAAGACAGTCTATAAAGAGCCTCAGCTCAGATCAAGTCACGTCTGCTACCAAATTAGTTTTTTTTTTTTTTTCAAACCAAACCCCACATTCTGTTTCTTAGGCCTTTTTGGATTTGGCGATTGCAAATAAAGAATTGTGGACCTGTAATTATCATTGGCTTTGCACCTTTAATCAAATTGATCTACAGGGGAAAGTAACATTCTCAATGGATTTTTTTCTTGGTGGGTTCTCTGATGAGGTATTGTGTGAGTGATGGACTCCTGGCTGTGTTCCTTTCAGGACCCTTTCTTCCCCATTCTTTCTCTTAGTCTGCAGGGATTCAGGTATCTATACTTAGAGTGATTTTCCTTAGAGTACCCTTTCCTTTTAAATGTAGATTCTGAGAGAACTGAAGAACAGAATATAAAGAAGATACCCGGGACAAAGCCAAACCGGCCCATAATGCCAATAATGTCTATTCATAAATGCTCACCACAGAGAGGAACACAGAGCAATGATTTTGTAAATCTGCACCATTAAGTCGCCGTAGGTGAAGTAACTCCATAAACATGAGCTTCATTCTTTGGTCAATCTTTTGTCCTGCTGAATGTCTTTGATCAAACCTTGAGTACACCTGGCTGCTTAGAATAGTTGAATCTCCCAGGGCTTTTGTTAAAATGCACAGATTCCTGAAACCCCTGACTTATGGAATCAGCATTCCTCATGGGGGGAGCCCAGGAATTTGCACATTGTACATCTGCTCTGCAGGGCTTTCTTTGTCCCCCTTGAGCAAAGTCAAACAAGGTTTGACTTGGTGCAGTCAAACTGCCACTGCTGTGGGTTTCTGAAGGCTGTAATAACCCAAGCCTAGTTCAAACCAAGGAACATGGAACTGATGGTCTCTTAGAAGGATCAGGTTCTTTTTGTTTGGTTTGAGCAGGGAGAATAGAAGAGGAACCAACTAGTCAGGCTTTGAAACAAACCAATCAAATGTGGGGGAAGAAAAATAATTTTCCATCTACTCTTCTAGGTTCCTGGCTGAGACACCCCCAACCCAGTAAGATTAACAGGAAGCTAATAATAAAATAATAAAACAATGGAAGTTTAATAATATGTATACCTCCTGTATACATGGGGGAGACCCAGGAAAACGAACTCCCTGAAATGGCCCAAGCTACCACCTTAAATACCATCTCTAGCTAAAGATAAACATGTTGGGTAGTGGTTGAGAGGTAGGGGTGGAGGAGAAGGCCAGTTTCTGGAGGTGACCAGGAAGAGTGCAGTAAACAAGGGTAAGGTGGTTACACAGATTTAGGCCCTTGCCTTCCCCCTTCTTGAGAGAGTATAAAGATTTAGAGTTATCATTTTTCCTAGAGGGAGACACCTGAACAAATGGAGATTTTCCATATAAATATAAATGTATTGTACAGAAAGGTTAACTTCTACACAGTTTTCAGAGCTTTTCCTATGTCTGTTGTTTCTTAAAAACAGCCTAAAATAATCCTTGTGCCAAACAAACAAACTATGGGGTAGCAAATTCAGCTCCCCTTCAAAATCAAAGGGAAATTAAGAGCCTGGGGGTGGCAAAATCAGTAGGATTGCCAGAGGAAAAATACAAGCTGTCCAGTTAACCTTGAATTTTGATAATGAATAATGTTTTAGCACATTGTATGTTCCATGTTCCAGGATACACTGATACTAAAACATTGTTCATTGTTTATCTGAAATTCAAATTTAACTTGGTATCCTGTGTTTTTGTTTGCTAAATCTGGCAAAGTTAATCATTGATTAACCTACCTTCCCCCATGGGAGGCAAATCGGAGGGTATTTTTGTGCTTATCCTATGCTCAGAATCCATTTTTACTTGTCCTGGTTTAAAAACTTATTATCCTGGCTACTTGTATTATACCGAAGTTGAAGTATTGAAAAATTGAGTGTTCTAGAGGTTAAAAGGCTGAAATGGCTTAAGGAAAAGCTCTCCCCATCTCCTACCCTCCAAACAGTTACCTCTTCCACTCTCCATCCATCTCTTTCCCCTTTCACCCACCTTCCCCATCACACACACAGCCAGGACAGGCACACATAGATGCATGTACAAACACAAACATGTTTAGAAAACCACCTGCTTATCTTTTAAAGTTTTTTATATTATATATATATTTTTCTGTGTAAGAGTTTGGTTATTTTGTTATCAGTAGCATTAGAATTAGCATTATTAAAGTAACACTGTCTCACTGTGTCCAGCATTTCTCGTGATAACCATACTTAATTTTTTTTCCATTGCAGATCTTTCTCCTGGCCTGCCCTCCATGTCCGGGAGCAATCGTCATCTTCAAGTAAGGGCAAATTGTTTTTCTGTTGCTGTTGCTGAATTGCTTTGTCTGCTTGGTAAAAAAGGATGGTGAACACATTGTGAGCACATTGAACCTGTGATGCTGTGTGTCTGGGCTTCCCAAGAGACAAATGTCTTCAAGGGTCCAATGAAACAGGGAGATGTTATATGTAGAGATTTGGCCTTTGTGCTTTTGGTAAGCTCTGGCAGATCCCTTTTAGCGATTCCTTGTGGTGGTGGTCTATGGCCAAGACATGCTCCCTTGGAAGGTTGCCACCCTCCTAAAGTTTCTCTTGAGAGCCTGCTGGGGGCCGGACAGGCCTCCTCTACTCACAGATCTTTGTACTGTGGTTCTCTTGTTCCACTGAGGATACTTTGAAGGCCTGTGTTCTTGTGTTTTTATCTTTTATTGCTCTTGTTGTTGTTAAAGTGCAAATTAAAGTGAGGAGAGAAAAATATCACCTTATTACAAGTCCTGACTTTCTTTAAAATAACAAGCATCCAAATCTATTAAAGTGTATTGCAGGCAAATCGTGTTTGTCTGAAGGCAAGTTTACTTAAATGAAATTCTCAAGAGTCCTGGAAGCCTCATGTGAACCAGGAGTTATGACCATTTCGCTTATCAAACCTTTTATTAGAGTTGCTAATGAGAAGCTAAATCGACCCAATGAATTTCATCTCTTTCCCCCTTCCCCAGCCCCCATTTTGGAGCTGTTTCTGAGCAGGGAAATGGCCCCAAACCAGAGGGAGGGGGCAAAAAGTAGAGAGCCCAGCAGATCCTTGGATAATTGAGAGTGGCGTAAATGACTTTCTGATTTACTAAGTCATTAAAGTGTGAGGTAGGGGAAAACATACCCCATTTGTGCTTCAAATAGCTCCTTGGAATAGCCACTTAGTCTCTTGCCTTAGGTGAATAACTTTCTGCTGGATGAGGGGTAATGGGTCCCGATTTCATAAGTCTCTTACTTGGACAGCTCCTAAGGAGAAAGGGGTATTTAAACCTGTTTCCTTCCCTTGATTTCCCAAAATGGGCTCAGTCTTTCAGTGAAATGTTTTAAAAGTAACATTTATTGGTTTTTATTTCATTATTATGGGAGTTGTAATTTTCATTATAGAAAATGCAAAAACACACACAAAAAGAAAATAAATACCATCACTAATCCTACCAAGAAATTATTTTGGTTACTGCCCTCCTTTTTTTTAAACAAGCAGAGACCATATTTTGTTTTTTGTTTTGTTTTCTTTTTTACTGTATCCTTTCTAAACTTAATTCAATTTATATGTGTTTGTACATATAAAATACATAAATATGATTGCTGGATTTGTTTGTTTTAGTAGTCCTCCCCTGCCCCTCATTTTCCTTGTTTGGTTTCACCTTTGCCCTGTCTTTCCACTTTGTCCCTGTATATTACCAAACCAGTATGTTTTCTTCTATATTTTTATTCATGCTTGTAGGTATACATATACACACAAATGGGTTTTGAAATGTTTTGTTGTTTTTGTTCATTGTTTTACAAAAATAGAATCCTATATATACATCCTCCTTATTTTCACTCAACAATATCCCATGAAAATCCATGAAACCTCTTGGTATAGCTCTTTGTCTTTTAAAAGGCTAGAAAATATTTTGTGGATGTACAATTTAGCCATTTCCCTATTAATGAACATATACATTCTTTCCAGATTTTGGCCACTATAGTCCATGCTGAATTTATTGTGCTTATGCCCTTATATACTAGTGCTTTCAATTTATACACATGTATACACACACACAAATGTTTATTTGTAAATAAATATTTGTTACCATATCAATTTATAAAAACAGGCTGTTATAATTCACTTTTTCTCTTTGTATGTAATATATGAGATTATTCTTTTTTTCACATCCCCATCAGCATCAGGTTTTATGATTCTTTTATAATTTTGACAACTTAATGAATATATTTCCTTGACTAATAATGCATTTCAGTAGTCTCTCATTTTTTGTCCAGTTGGATTTGCTCTTTGAATTGTCTGCTCATATTACCTACCCATTTCCTAGGGTTGTTTATATATTTTTTTAACTTGTAAGGCCTCTTTGTATATTTTGGATATTGGCCCTCAGGCTACCATCTTTATTATAGACATATTTCCCAAATCTATATATTTGATTTTACTGATGGTATATTTTGCCACATAATTTTTTCTACATACTTTTTTTCATATCCAAATATGATAATTTTTTTATAGCTTCTGGGTTCCCAGTCTTTGTTGAGACTATTTGCTCAAAGGTGGATAACCAGTGGTAGTAGCATAATATGTTAAGTAATTCCTACTTTCCCTTGTAAATTAAACTACTATCTTTGTCATTAAACCTTTTATATACAAGGATCCATTTATGAATTCTCTTGTTTTGTTTTATCTGTGTGTCTTATTTACCTTAGTCATGTTGATTAGATTAAATTAGCTTAAAAATATTTATCTTGGCTATTCATTGGCATTTTTTCTTTATATACATTTTAATATCATTTAATCAGTCCCCCAAACCCATCCTATTGTGATTCTGATTAGAACTGCATTAAATTTATATTTCAATTTTGTAAGAATCACTTTTTAAATACATAGCTCTTTTTGTCTAAGAAATGGTTATTTCTTTCCTCCTGTTCAGATCTTATTTTATACCATTCTTGATACATTTATTCTAAAGAATTAAGAGCTTTTTTGTTCATTAGGAGTGCAATATTGTCCTCCTTTCCATTCCTAAATGCCTCTTGCTAAAATAGAAAAAGTTTATTAATTAAAAAAATACTTTTCATATCTAGCTATTTTACCAAATTGTCTTGTTAGCTCCAGTAACTTTTATTTTAGTTTGATCTTTTTTTTTTATCAGATTGCAGCAGATTTAATAGTGGCCCCCAAAGGTATGCCCAAGTTGTAACCCCAGAACCTACAAAGGTGACCTTGTTTGGAAGAACTATCTTTGCACATGTAATTGCGGAATTTGAGATGAGATCACCCTGGATTTAGGGTGGGCCCTTGTATGTTTGTTTGTGCTCAGTCATGTCGGACTCTGTGACTCCATGGACTGTAGCCCACCAGGCTCCTCTGTCCATAGAATTTTACAGGCAAGAATACTAGAATGGATAGTTTATCTTGTCTTTCTATCTTGTCTTTCCAATGGTTATTCTAATTATTTAATTTTCTTCTATTTTTTGCTAGAAACTCAAAAACGGCATTAAATAAAAATGATGCTGGTGGGCCACTTTGTCTATAACCAGTTTTAAATAGAAATGTTTTCTGTGTTTTTCCATATTTGCTATTGGTATTTTTAAGTAGTTTCCACATTTACTTTGCGATATTTTAAAAGGGAATGTTTTTGTGTTTTGTCAAATGCTTTTTCAATGATTTCTGATCTTTTTTTTTTAAGTTTTTGATATAGTGAATTATGTCATTAATATCTGGTTTTGAACAACTCTTACATTACTGAAATAATATATTTTGATACATTGCTGGATTCTAGGTCAATCTTTTTTTTTAATTTTTATTTTTACTTTATTTTGCTTTACAATACTGTATTGGTTTTGCCATACATTGACATGAATCACCCACGGGTGTTCATGAGTTCCCAATCCTGAACCCCCCTCCCACCTCCCACCCCATATCATCTCTCTGAATCATCCCTGTGTACCAGCCCCAAGCGTCCTATATCCTGTATCGAACATAGACTGGTGATTCGTTTCTTACCTGATAGTATACATGTTTCAATGCCATTAGAGCCTGGCCTCAGTATTCATAAGTGAGATTGGAGTCATTTTTTATTGGATTCTTTTCTTCAGGTATAAGGATTAAAATTATGTAGGTTACATAAAATGAACTGCAGAATTTTCTTCTTTTCTCTGGCCTGGAATACTTTAACTACCCTTAGAAATTATGTGTTTTTTTTTTGTTGTTGTTTGTTTTTTGAGATCAGATAAAACTCACCTGTAAAGCCCAAATATGAAGTCTCAGTACCTTTTTCAATTGGTAGACCCTTAATCACCTTTCCAGTGTTTTATATGGTAAATCATATATTCAAATCATTTGGGGTACATTTTGATCATTTGTATGGTCCAAAATCACTGCAGATGGTGACTGCAGCCATGAAATTAAAAGACGCTTACTCCTTGGAAGAAAAGTTATGACCAACCTAGACAGCATATTGAAAAGCAGAGACATTACTTTGCCAACAAAGGTCCATCTAGTCAAGGCTATGGTTTTTCCATTGGTCATGCATGGATATGAGAGTTGGACTGTGAAGAAAGCTGAGTGCCAAAGAACTGATGCTTTTGAACTGTGGTGTTGGAGAAGACTCTTGAGAGTCCCTTGGACTGCAAGGAGATCCAGCCAGTCCATTCTAAAGGACATCAGCCCTGGGTGTTCTTTGGAAGGACTGATGCTAAAGCTGAAACTCCAGTCCTTTGGCCACCTCATGCGAAGAGTTGACTCATTGGAAAAGATGCTGGGAGGGATTGGGGGCAGGAGGAGAAGGGGGACGCCAGAGGATGAGATGGCTGGATGGCATCACCAACTCGATGGACGTGAATCTGAGTGAACTCCGGGAGTTGGTGATGGACAGGGAGGCCTGGCGTGCTGCGACTCATGGGGTCGCAAAGAGTCCGACACAACTGAGTGACTGAACTGAACTGAACTGAGGAGTTATCTGTTCTAAGTTTTCAAAAATATTGCCATGAATTTAGTTGAGCATATAGTTTTATACTTAAAGAAGCCTTTCTCCTCATTGTAGTCATATTTTTCTTTCTTGGGATTAGTCTTTTCTGACTCTGTGTTCTGTCTCATTTTATATATTAGTCAGTTTAGTAAGCACTTTTATCTATTTTTGGTGGCTGTATAGAACCTGGTTTTGGATATATTTATCCCTTTTACCTTATTTTGATTTTACATATATATATTTTGGGGGAGGGGGGCTTCCCCTGTGGCTCAGCTGGTAAAGAATCTGCCTGCAGTGCGGGAGACCTGGGTTTGATTCCTGGGTTGGGAAGATGTCTGGAGAAGGGAAAGGCTACCCTCTCCAGTATTCTGGCCTGGAGAATTCCATGGACTGTGTATAGGGTCACAAAGAGTTGGACACAAGTGAGTGAGTTTCACTTTCACTTTTCATATATATATTTACTTAATTTTCAACTTTTTATATTTATTTTCTTTTCCTATTTTTTGCCTAATCTCTCAAGATTTATGCTTCTTTCTTTACTTTTTGTCTTCTTTAATCGTAGTTTTTTATTCTGCCTTTTTTCACTTGATGATATCACAGGTTTTCCCCTATTATCATGTACTCACTGCTCACATCATTTTTAAATTAAATTTTATATTTTGAGAAGATATAGATAACAAATATCATTATGATGTAGAAGTTATAAGAAAAATACAGAGAGATCCCATATACCCTTTACTTAGTTTCCTCCAGCTGTAACCTATTGCAAAACTGTGTTATGATATCACATACAGTCAATACAAAGAATAGTTTCATCACCATGAGGATCCCTCCTGTTGTCTTTTTAAAGCCAAATTCGTTCCCTCCCACTTGCATGTTTTGTCTGACCCCTGGCAACTCATCTGTTCCCTGGCAACTCATCTGTTCTCCATGTCTTTAAATTTGTCATTTCAAAAATGTTGATATAAATGCAATCATACAGTATGTCACCTTTGGGATTAGCTTTTTTTTTTTTTTAGCATAATTCCTTGGAGATTCAGCCAAGTTTTTAACCATACACATAATTTTTCATGGGTACTTATTATTCCACTGTGAAAATACTATGTGCAGTGTGAGGTTGAAAATCATTGTTTTAGAAAGTAGATAGCTCTAATAGTACAGCTCTGTTTACTGTTTTTAAAGGACTTTGTCTTAAAGGATCTTATCTAATCCTCCAACTAATGTCATGAGATAGGGAGTACATTTTATATGCATGACAAATAAAGCAGTTGGGGCCAAGAGATTTTAAATAACTTGGCTAAGATTACATGCTTTTAAATTGTGATGTTGGAGAAGACTCGTGAGAGTCCCTTGGACTGCAAGGAGATCCAACCAGTCCATCCTAAAGGAAATCAGTCCTGAATGTTCATTGGAAGGACTGATGATGCTGAAGCTGAAAGTCCAATAATTTGGCCACCTGATGCGAAGAACTGACTTATTGGAAAAGACCCTGATGCTGGGAAAGACTGAAGGCAGGGGGAGAAGGGGACGACAGAGGATGAGACAGTTGGATGGCATTCCCGGCTCAATGGACATATGAGTTTGAGTAAGCTCTGGGAGTTGGTGATGGACAGGGAGGCCTGGCGTGCTGCAGTTCATGGGGTCACAAAGAGTAGGACACAACTGAGCGACTGAACTGAAGATTACATAGTGGCAGAGTCAGGATTCCCTTTCTTCCTCTTCCTGCTAATGCTTTTAATCGGGTTTATTGTGTGTAGTCAAGGTGGGGAATATTTAACATGGATATCTCATTTAGTCCTCCCAGCACACCTATGTAGGAGGTACAAACAGTACCCTCAGATCAAGACAAAAGGCTCTGAAAGTTTATGTGATTTAAGTGGCTTGTAAGTGGTGTAGGTGGGATTTGATCCAGTATCTCTCTGACTGCAGGACCAGTGCTCCTAATCACTGCCTTATGTTGCTTAAGGGAGTATTTTCTGTTCTTCTGGTACTATTGTAAGAAAGGGTTAACAACCGTGATAACATCTGATTTAAAATTTCATAAATTTCAGTGTACACAGACAGGCCCTGCTGTGGGTGCATTGACTAGTGCTACCTACCCATCTCTTGTTTTTTTCTAGCGGCCCTTTGCTGTGGCAGCCACACATGAGTTTGTTTGCTTCCCAGTGAAGCAGGGGCTGGCATGCTCTTCATGGAGGCATGCCCAGGAAAGGGGTATGGTGTGCCCAGCAGGCTGCAAGCAGCGTGCTGCGCAGGCAGGGGCTGGCAGTTCTCTTTAGGGTGGGAAAGGGGCGGAACTCTCCACAGGGTTCCCATGCTGCACTTGACAAGAGGGAATGATGGTTCCCCAATGTTCTGGCTGGGCCCCAGAGTGCTCCCTTTATGTGCACCACAGTTGACATGTGACCTGCTTAGTCAGCTGCTGTAACTGGCTGCCTAAGGGAAAAACATGTGCCTCGAACGCGGAGCCTCCACTGCAGCAACCTTGGGCATGGTTGATGTCCATGTCCTAGAATGCCAGCCTGGCGGCATTTGGCCCCTTATCCCCCATCCCGTTCCCAGCTCTTCCATGCTGTGGATGCATGTTGTATCGAGTCTCTACAGGCAGTGTTGGTCTGTGTCTCTGAGTCTGAGCCATTTTCTTTTTATTCATTTGGCTGTTTTGAGTGATTCTCATCTAAAGAGCTATCTACCATCTTCAACATCCAAGCCACAGAATTCTTTCTCCCACTCAAGTTTGAGTATTATATCGTTAGAGGGCATTCTGTGCTTTCTCTCCTGCTACTGACTTCAAAAAAGGTACCTTTTGCAGTTACCTTTAGGGAAAATAGCCTGTTGCATAATATGAATCAGCCTGCCTTTCGGGTTCTTAATAAATAAGATTCTCTTTTGCCACCCAAAAAAAGGAAAGAGAGCAGGTACTCCCCAGCTCCTGTGGTAGCTTTTCTTTTTCTTTTTGCCCCTTTCCTCATTTTTTTTCTGCTTCAAATTTCATTATAGAAAATTCCAAACAGATGCATACTATGCTTATTACACACTACTTATTTTAATTTGTGAAATGTCACTTTTTTGTTGTTTTTGTTTTTATATAAAATTATTTCTCCTCTTGTGGATCTGCATGAGTTGTCCATATATAAAGAGTATTAACCCTTTATCACCTTTGCAGTAAATGTTTTTCCCAGACTGCCTTCTAATTTGTTGACAATGCTTTTGATGTATATTCTACATTTTTATTGGTTACATTGATTGGTTTCTGCACCACCTTCAGACCATGGTTATTTTTACCAGTGCTTTTATGCTTGAAGAGATTTACCATTCTAAGATCAGGTAGACAGTCTATCTTTTTAATCTGTTTTCAAATATTTTAGCTGTCAGTTCATCTAAAATTCATTTTGTGCGTAGTATGAGGTAGGGATGTAGAATATTTTTGCCCCAATTGTCATTTATTTGAGCACTGTTTGTTGATTAACTATTTCCCTATGGTTAGTGCTGTTACATTTTTATCATACATAAATTCTTATATATGCTAGCATAGGGGAGCAAAATTTGCCACCCCGTCACTTTGGCATGAGGATTAATTTACGTATGTTCTTAGTTTTAAGATTAACAGAAGACTCAGAAAGTCTTTCTTTTTACCTCCTTCTTAGCTGCCTAAAGTATAATAAAGGGCTTATTTTTGACATAGTGCTCTCACCAGAGATAATCTACAGAGCATGAGCTAGATGTGGTGGAGGAAACTCTGAGTTTTCTGTGTCTCATTCTCTTCATGGCCCAGCAAACATTTGTTTACCAAACATTTGTTTTCCCATCTCCATTTGACTTGCCTTTCTCCCCTTTTAAGTCCCAAACCCCTACCTCTATCATCCTGTTTTGTCTTTATTTATTTTTATTGAAATATGGTTGATTTAAAATGTTAATTCCTATTGTACAGCAAAGTGATTTGGTTATATATATACACACACATTCTTTTTTAATATTCTTTTCCATTATGGTTTGTCATAGGCTATTTTTTAAAATTGGAGGATAATTGTTTTGCAAAGTTGTGTTTCTGCTGTGCAATGAAATGAATCACCTATAAAGACACATATATCCCCTCCCGCTTGAGCCTTCTACCCTGCTCCCCTGCTCCCCATCTCGCTCCTCTAGGTCATCACAGAGCACCAAGCTGATCTTGTGTTTTACAGCACTATCTATCTGCTTTATACATGGTAGTGGGTATATGTTAATGCTACTCTCTCAGTTCCTTCCCACCCTCTCCTTCCCTTGCTGTGTTCACGTATCTGTTCTCTAAGATGGTATTTATGCTGAGGGTTTCAGCTATTTTGGCAAGTTACTCAGTTCTCCTGGGTCTCTCCCTTGTATATATGTCATTAAACTTTTTTATGATTTGCTCCTGTTAATTGGTCTCACGTCAACTGAATTCTTAGACTAGCCAGAAGAACCCAGAAGGGCAGAGGAAAATTTCTTCCTCCCTGACACTGAGGTTTATTCGGATGGCTTGTTATACTATTCCGTCAGTGTCTCTGTTGGGTTCGCCACCAATTTCAGACTCTTGTATTTGCAACAGCTCGCAGGCCAGATTTCTCTTCACCATTCTTCCCAGACTGTTACTTTACTCACACTTTTTTCATAGCTCATCTGAACCATTTTTTCCCTTTCCAGATGAACTTAAAATGTTTTTGTCATGAGTTCCCACCCATGGTGGATTCATGTTGATGTATGGCAAAACCAATACAGTATTGTAAAGTAAAATAAAGTAAAATAAAAAAAAGAAAAAAATTTTTTTTCAGACTCTTCCCCCAAATCCTGTTGTTGTGAATGGAATTACTTTAAATCTAAAATTTCATTAATGTCCTTACCATAATGAGTCTATCTAAGAAAAGACAAGGTAGATTTCTTAATTTATTCAGGTTTTCTTGTATGTTCTTTAGAAGCGTGTGCAGATTGTATATCCCACAGATTTCTTATTAATGTAATTTCTAGAGAGTTTATAGTTTGTGATATGATTTATTCTGTGTTCAAACTGATTATTACTGGTACATAGGAAAGATTTTTATTTTATATGCTTATTTTATATTTGACCACCATGCTTAACTCTTCTAGTAGTTTTTCAATTACTTCACTTTGATTATTTTGGAAATTAAGAATATCAACTCTGGTATGATAACTTGGTCTTCTTTTAAAGAGCAAAACTTTTTTCAAGCCTGATTGTTTTAGCTAGAACTTCCTGGACAGTGTTAAATGATAGTAGTATTGGCAGGAATTCTTGCCTTGTTTCTGATTTTAATGGAAATGTTCCTAGTGTTTTCACTTTTAATTCTGATGTTGGTTATTGGTTAAAATTAAACATCCTTTATAATGTTAAAGAATTATCTTATTTTTAAATCACCATCACCCATTCCCCCCACTATAAAATCAGGAATGGTTGTTGAATTTGGCTAATGGTTTTGGAGAATCTATTGAGAGGTTCATTTGGGTTTTCTCCTTTGATCTCCCCATTTCATCTGTTACATTAATAGATTTTCTAATAATTTGTCACATTTCTATGGTCAGCTTTCCATTTCCTCTGCATACTTGGGAGAGGTTCAGATTTGGCCTCCATACTATGAATTGATAGATTTTGCTCTTTGCCATCTCCAGTGTGAAGTTTAATTCTGCTGCTACAATATTTTTTGTAATTCTTCCTTGGTTTGCTAAACTTTCTTTTCAGTCCAGTTTTGTTATCTTTCTTTCTTGATATGTTTTATTCCAATGGCTTTCTATACATATTTCATAGAATTCATGTTTTCTTGTATTCTCTTGAGGATGCAATTTTCTAAAATATTTCTTCTGGTTCCTACACTAAATGAAGGCTTTTGTGGTTCCTCAAACTCTTCAGAATGCTATACATTTCCCTTCTGCTGCTAGAGGTTTTCATAGGAAGCATGCAGTCTGTGGTGCACGTTGATGCATATTTGAAGGAAGATTGATTTAGGCTTTGTTAAAGACATAGATTATGTGGATTTCATTTGACTCTCCTCACATTCTCTTTGGTATTGGCTTGAACCCCTTCTCAGCCCCACTCCTGGTGGCCAGGTTGATGCACTGAGCTTCTAGCCTGTTTCCCAGTGTCTAGCAGCTTCATCTGGTGGGTTTTGCTGGACCCATATGGAATTGCTTATTCCTACTTTCTAGATTCTGACACTCTGAACATGTAAACTGGATGAAGAACTGCAGCCTCCCTTATGCATTGTGAGTTTTACTTGTGAAGTTTCCCATTCCCAGAATGCAGTGTGAAGGCACCAAAGCGATCACTTCAGCCCTTTTGGTTTATGGGAGGAGTCTCCAAATGGATATAGACCGGCTTAGGGAGTTGTTGATTTCCCTTGCAAACAGTAGCCCTGGAGTGGAGGCCTGGCTGGTTTTGCCCCAGCTGTGAGATGAACTCTCCATTGCTAAACTGTGAGGCTGACTGTGGTATAACCACTCAATGTTTTACTGTCTTGTTTCAGATTTCTGCTGCAAGAATTGGCCCCAGATTGTTTTTTCCTCATTTCAGCGTTAATTTTAATGTTAATGGAGATTTCTCCCAGATAATCATAGTAGGATGCCCATCAGTCTAACTTTTAAGTAATTTGGGGGAGTTTTATCATTCTCTGTATCTTGATAGGTATTTTAGTGGGGAGCTAGGAGAAGCTGTGTTAGTGGTAGTTAAGCAAATAATATTTTAAACTATAAATCCAATGTGTGTGTGTGTGTAAATACTTTTTTTTTTTTTAAAATTTTGGCCATGCTGCCTAGCTTGTGGGATCTTAGTTCCTTGACCAGGGATTGAACCCATGCCCTTGGCAGTGAAGACATGGAGTCCTAACCACTGGACCACCAGGGAATTCCTTATGTTTTGGTTTAGAGCAGAGATCAGCAACCTTTTCCCATAAAGGACCAGATAGTAAGTGTTTTGGATGTTGTATGTAATCTGGTCTGATCTTTGTTTTAACTCCATAAGTATTGCTGGAGCTTGAAAGTAGCATAGACCAGTACTGTATGTATACAAATGAGTTTGGTGGTGTTCTAATCAAACTTTTCAAAAACAGGAGGACCAGCTGAAAAAGTTTTGGAGATGGGTGACGGTGATGGTTGTGCAACACTGTGAAGGTACTTAATACCTCTAAACTATATACTTAAAAATGGTTAAGATAGGGGCTTCCCTGGTGGCTCAGTGATAAAGAATCCTCCCACCAATGCAGGAGACTCGAGTCTGATCCCTGATCTAGAAAGATCCCACATGCTGTGGAGCAACTCAGCCCATTGGTCACAATTATTGAGCCTGTGCTCTAGAGCCCAGGAAAAGCAACTATTGACCCCAAGTGCCACAACTACTGAAGCTTGGTGCCTTTCAGCCTGTGCTCTGCAACAAAAGACGCCCCTGCATTGAGAAGGCTGTGCAATGCAATGATGAGTAGCCCCTGCTCGCTACAACTAGAGAAAACCCCGCGCAGCAACAAAGACCCAGCACAGCCAAAAATAAATACATTTTAAAAATTAGCATACAGAAAGAGGGAAGAAAGAGGAAATTTCATGCCTACAGTAAGAGGGGGACTTTGCTCGAAGCTTCAAGGCAGTGAGACAGATTTCTGGAGTAGCAGTTAAAAGGCATATCATAGTTAGAGGGGGGTGAGTTCGGGAACTTCACAGTTCATCCTCATCATAGCATCCCATGCTCTTTAGGAATAGAGATACATAGAGCTGACAGTCACACTTTTCGGCATAAGGATCAGAGCAGGGATTTTTTGTCCTTGCGAGGCTTGGGGAACCTCTGCAGCTGTCACAAGGGTTCATATCAGATGCAACTGAAAAGCCAGCCCAGCCTTTGTTCTTTGTGACTGGTAATGCTTCCTGTAGATGACCTACTCTCTTCCCAAGGCTGGAAGATCCTGGGTTTTCAGTTATTAACCACAACAGGCTTCCTGGATAAAGAGAAGCAGCCGCTAGTCTGAATCAGCTGCTACGGTGCCTCTTTACCAGGATCTGCCACTGGGATTTACTCGTCAGCTGGAGACCAGGGCCCTTGGCCTCTGGAAACAGTGCTGCCCTGGGGACCCCAGACCACATTTCCTTCGGTGGTGTGGACGGGTTCCTCCTCCCCAGCTCTCACCCTGGCAGCCCTCAGCTTTTCCCATACCTGGAAAGAAAGAGCCTAAAGTCTAGCCATGCGTGGCCTCCCATCTCCACAGGGGAAGCAGGTGTGTCTAATGCTGTTTTTGGAGCAGAGTTAGCATACCCGCATCCATTTACACCATCTTCCCCATCTAAAGAGCCTCCTTCGTGACTTAGATGGTGAAGAATCTGCCTGCAATGCAGGAGACCCAGGTTCAATTCCTGGCTCAGGAAGATCCCCTGCAGAAGGAAATGGCTACCCACTCAAGTATCTTGCCTGGAGCATCCCATGGACAGAGGAGCCTGGCAGGCTACTGTCCATGGGCTCGCAAAGAGTCAGACACGACTGAGTGACTAACACTAACTCTCCCATCTGAAGGTGACGCTGGAGGAAATCTAAGAGGTCTCCATGGCAGCTGAGTGGTGGGGCTGGTGCCATAGGGCCACCAGTCACGGGACCTGCAGATGTGGCCAGGAGCAGCCTTGGGCAGCGCTGGGTGGTTTGAGAGCTTCCTGGTCTCTGTTGGAATCTGTTCTCCAGGCTGAAGGAAAGAGGGTGTCATCATCACTGGGTGTCAAGCGCTCCCTCCCCCTGCCCAGTCTCCATGGATCCCGCCACCATAGAGGGCTGGAGTGCTGGTAGCCTCTTAGTTTTCAGCTTCCTGTTTGGTGCCCAGGCTGCTGTTTTTAGAAAAGGATGGAATTCTTGGTTTCCCAAGGTGCTAGGAGCCCACTGGCTCCATGGTAAAGAATCCACCTGCAATGCAGGCAATGGAGGTTTGATCCCCAGGTCACTGGCAACCCCTTCCAGTATTCTTGCCTGGAGCATCCCGTGGACAGAGGAGCCTGGCGGGCTGCAGTCCATGGGGTTGCAGAGTTGGACACGACTGAGCAGGCACACATGCACACACAGTGCTCTACTTAGAGAAAGCAGCCTTTGGGGATGCTCCTCTCTCTGAGCTGGGGTGTTTTGAAGGAATAGATGAAGGAAAAGGAAACTTAACTGGCTTTGGGTTGTTATCAGGTAGCTTAGCTGCCTTGCAAACAACCACTGCTTAAGGTGCCTGGTTTTCTGATTGTGCACTCGTGAGGGTGGGAGTACTTGTGGAAGGAGTCACTGATCTGTGCACTTGGAATGGCAGAGCTCTTCCCCTACCCCACCCCAGGTGAGAAAATTGCATAGCCCAGAGCTGGCCTACATCTGTGCCTCAGAAAGTATAGGTTATGGGGACCCGCAACCCCCAATACTTGAACCCCTTCAATCTGTTCATTTTCACGTACACATGGGGTAGTGGATCTTTGATGCAGAAAGAATTATTTGGTCATGAGTGTCTGCTGACTCAGTCTGGAGAGGCTTTTAAAGGAGATGAGATGAAATTTCATCTGTGCCACAGAGAGCAGGGGGGTGCATTGCTGGGTGGAGAGAGGACTGTAGGCCGGGTGTGAGCCAAGGTGGGTGAGGGAAGCATGGGGGTGCATAAGGGCAGTTAGGACAACCTGACATGTGATCTTGGCATTGCAAGATTGATGCCCTGTTGGCCTTGTGGCACACGATATTATGAGAGTTCAGTAGCCTTGTGACCATCTGTTTTTCTAGATCCCATTCCAGTTTTTAAGCAGCAGGATTCTCCCCAGAGAGACTCCTATCTCTAGGACTGTCCTGAGTTTATGAGCTTGGCTCAGGCTAAACCTGTTGTAACTGACTGGTATCACCATCTATCCCAGCACCCCCTTTCCCAGTGTGCAACAGACCAGCTGCTTCAGAACCCCCCAAAGGAACAGCCTTTTGGCATCTCACCTGGTCTAGCTTTGGACTTATTTCTGGAAAGGGTGTTTGGGAAACTGCCTCTGACCTGAGCAGCTTTCTTAAGACTCTATTCTGGGCAAGGGAGAGGAAACCCTACATATGAATGCTGCTGATGTCAGAGGGAAAGAGATCAGGAACCTAGAAAATCCATAGTAAATAAGCAGCAATTCAAGGAGCCCAATTTCCTTTCTGATGCAAAAGCTTCTCTGGTGTCTTCTGTCCTGGGAGCCATTGGCAGGTTGCTGCCTTGCGACCATACATATTCTTCCTTAATACTCTTAATGCTCAGAAGAGAGAAGGTGCTTTCAGATTATTCACAGCTCTCCTCCCCTTCCGTACACAGCAGAAGCAGCCTTTCTCTCCATGTGTACATACTCAGTTTTGTTCTCTCCTGGGGACTTTGACTTCTACAGTCTTGGTCCATAATTTCTGATTCAGCATTTTCATTTCCCCAAATTCTCTCCTGAAAGTCTCTCTGAAGGTTTTTGGAGCAGGGACTACTATTTTGTTGTTGTTGTTGTTTTTTCTTCCTCCTTGGGCTATTCTGCTTTGAACATGTGTTTGGGTGTATCCTATTTCCTGGTAAAAGCAAGACTGGGGAAACAGATGACTTTTCCCATCTGGGGAAGCATGGAAAAGAGTTCTCAGCAGAGGAATGGGGACTGATCATTTTGGGGCCTCTCTGTACTTTGTTAGCTCACCTAGTCCTTTGGGAAGCCAAATTCAGAATCTACTCTGCTAATTACTGGACAAAGTAATTCTAGGAGGGAAAAATCATACAACATAATAGATAAGGTTTAGGTAAGCTATGTAGGGGCTGTGCAGTGGGTAATGAAAAAGTAGGGGGACTTCCCTGATGGTCCAGTAGTTAGGATTCCATTCTTCCACTGCAGGGTGCAAGGGTCAGTCCATGGTCTGGGAACTAAGATCCTGCATGCTGTGTAGTGCAGCAAAAAAAAAAAAAAAAAAAAAAGAAAGAAAAGTAAGTAGACATGAAGAAGACATGTTTCAGTCTCATTATAAAAATAATCCATGCTCACTAGAAGGAAAACATCAAATGTTACAGAAAATAAGAATAACTGAAATTCCTCCATTAATGTGTTGGTGTAGTTTCCTCCCAGTCTTCTGTGTATACATGCCTTTTTTTGAAAAAAATTGAGATTATTCTATACATGCTACTCTGCAATATATTAAAAGCTAATATGCCATGATTATTTCCCCATGTTACTAAATATTCTTCTAAACATGATTTCTAATGACTGCATAGTATTTCATCATTTGAATGGACATAATATGTATTTAAACCATGCTCTGTTATTTGACATTTGGTTTCTTGGATAGATGTGATTTGATGAAATCTTGAAGAGAGCAATGGAAGTAGATGGTTTATTGCTCTCATGTTATAGATGTGGTCCTGCTACTTCTTAAACCTGCTGAGCAAGGCTTAAGGGCTTAGCATCTATTTCCTCCTTTGTCAACGAAGGCCATGAATAGTAACTACTTCTTTGGCGGTGACAATTAGATGAGCGATGATCCATGTTAATCTCTTAGCATGAAACCTCACATAGACTAAGTAGTCAATAGATGTTAATAATAACAGAATTATCCTTGTCCTGATGCTTTACCATATGTGTACTTACTTCACTGTTAGACTTAGGATCCCAGGGAAGGAAATTGCACTTACCCAGATAAGTAGAATTTCAGAATGAAAGCTGCCTTCAGATAAGTTACGCCTTTTATTAGGTGCCTTACAGATGGAGCCTTTGGCCAACTTCCTGAAATTAACAGGAAGAAAGGTTTTGGAGCCTCTGCAGTTGTGTGGCTCTATTTGGTTCAGAGCAAGGAAGTGGGAAACCACCAGTGGCAACCATGAAGTTATCTTTGTGCCCACAGGCCAAGCCAGCTAAGCCTTCCTGTTGTACTTGTTTGTTTTCCTTTACTTGTTTTTTTTTTCCACACTTTTATTCTGAAAATTTTCAAACATATTGGATGGTGAACAGTATGCCAAAGATGGGTATGACCTCCACCTAGATTCAGTGATTTTGTCATGCTTTCTGCTAAGCACGTTAAAAGATGTAAGATCCTAACTGCATTCCCTGCTGTGTGACAGGCCTGTGCTGTGGGGCCTCACACAGTGGGCAGAATGTATGCACTGTCAAACCAAGGGCTTATGGAAACAGAAGGTCAGAGTGTAATGACCCTAGGCTCTGGGGTGATGGAAATACATCTATTGTTTTTAGAATACAAATTACAGAAAGCAAATCTCAACATAGTTCCTGGCTGAAGGGAAAAAAGTAGATCCAGACTTCCATCAACATGACAGTGTATAACTTCCTTCCAATATAGTCATATAATTGAATAATTTACAGCAGTGAAAAACAGACTACATGTGTCAGCACAGATAATTAGATGTAGCCCTGTTGAATGAAATGTAATTTGCAGAAGGGGATACACAGACACACAGAGTATATAATTTATCATTTATTTAATGACTAAACATAAAATAATAACATGTATCACTTGTGGATATGTACAAGTTTCATAATGTATAAAACATCAGAATGACTCTGAACACCTTCAGAATAAAGGCTCCATCTGGTTAAGGAATGGAAGAGATGGTATTCAGGAAGGTTACATGAGACTTCAACCAAACCAGTAATGTTCAAATTTGTTAAAATGAGATGCTGGACATAGAGGTTTTTATTATATTTATACCTTTCTGTATGTTGGAAGGTTTTAGTATTAAAACTAGAGTGAAAAAGCATTGTTTAATAGGCTTAGAATCTTGAATCACCGTAGTTTTAAAAGCTGAGGCTGGGAGAGTTCAGTGTTTTGCTTCTTATATATTTTTGAATTTTATTTAATTATGCCACAGTAAGGTTAGCTTTTTGGTGTACAGTTCTGTGAGATCTTTTTTCATTTTTTTATTATGATAAAATATACTTTAACTTAGTAACATCTTAACCATTTTTAACTGTGTGAATAGTTCAGTGGCATTAAGTACATTCATGTTGTTGTGCAAACACCACCACTGCCCATCTCCAGAACTCTTTCATTTGGCAAAAACTGAAACTCTGGACCTGTTAAACAGTGATTTCCAATACCTCCTATCCCCAGTCCCTGGCAACCAGCATTTCTGTCTTTACAATTTTGACTACTCTAGGTAGATACATCATGTAAGTGGAAGCATACAAAATGTGTTCTTTTGTGACCAGTTTGTTTCACTTAGCATAATGTCTTCAAGGTTCATCCACGTTGTAGCATGTATCAGAATTTCTAAGACAAAAGGGTCTTTCTTTGTATGTGTATATCACATTTTGTGTATCCATTCACTTGTTGATGGACACTTCTTAGGTTGCTTCCATGTTTTAGCTATTGTAAATAATGCTGCAGTGAACATGGGAATACAATATCCCACAGAATCCCCAAGTTCAATTCTTTTGGGTATATGCCCAGAATTTAAATTGCTGGATCATGTAATATTTTTATTTTTAATTTCTGGAAGAGCTGCCATACTCTTTCACACAGCAGCTGTACCATTTTATAGTCCCACCAACAGTGTGTAAGAGTTCCAATTTGTCCATATCTTTGCCAACATTTGTTATTTTCTGTTTTCCATAGTAGCCATTCTAATGGGGTAAGATAGTCTCTTACTATGATTTTGATCTGCATTTCATTTTCTACTTTCCCTTGTGATTTCTTCTTTGATCTGTTGATTTTTAAGAATGTATTTAAGTTTTACAAATTTGTAAATTTTCCCATTTTACAGTTGACTCTTCAATAACATGGATTTGTACTTCATGGGTCCACTTATACACGGATTTTTTCAATAAATACTATAATACTACACAGTTTGTGGTTGGTTAGGTCCATGGACATGGAACTTTGGATCCAGAGGGCCAACTATAGAGTTATACGCAGATTTCCATTGCATAGGGTATTGGTGCTCCTAACCCCACACCTCATTGTTCAAGGGTCACCTGTACTTCGGTTAATGATTGCTAACTTCATCCCGTTATGGTTAGGGAAGATATTTTGTATAATATCTATCTTTTAACATTTATTGAAATAGTTTGCCACCTGATCTATGGTCTATCCTGGAAAATGACCCACATGCACTTGAGAAGAAGAGAAATTTTGTTGTCAAGTAAAATAAAGTGTTTGTTATGAAAAAAAGTGTTTTGTTATAAGACACTTTATACAACAAAGTGTTCGTTATAAAGCATATGTTTGTTAGATCTAGTTGGTGTATTGTGTTGTTCAAGTCCTCAGATTTCTTGCTTTTCTTCTGTCTGACTGTTGAGAGTGGAGTATTGAAGTCTACGACTCCTTTTGTAGAACTGTCTATTCCTTCTGTCTGTTTGGTCAGTTTTTGCTTCATATATTTTGATAGTCTGTTATCAGGTACATAAATGTATTTGTCATGTCTTCTTGCTGTATTGAAACTTTTACTAGTAAATAATATTCTTCTTCATCTCTTGTAAACTCTTATAGCTTTTTTGTCTGATTTTATTATAGCCACCCCTGCTCTCATTACCATTTGCATGGAATATCTTTTTCTATCCTTTTACTTTCAACCTATTTCTGTCTTTGGATTTAAAGTACATCTCTTGTAGACAGCATATAGTTAGATCATATTTTTTAAATCCATTCCACCAATCTCTGTCTTTCAATTGGAGAGTTTAATCCATTTACATTTAAAGTTAATATTGATAAGCAGGGAGTTCTGTCTCGTTGCTGTTTGTTTTCTATATACTTTATAAACTTTTGTCACATATTTCTTTTGTTACTGTCCTCTTTTGTGTTTAGCTGATTCTTTAGTATAACAATTTAATACTTGTTTCCTCTTACATGTATTCTGCAACTGTTAGGTTGGCCAAAAAGTTAATTTGGTTTTTTCCATAAGCTGTTATACAAAAACCTGAACGAGTTTTTCTGGGAACCCAATATTTTGTTTGCGGTTATTATGAAGATTGCATATAACATCCTAAATTTATTACTGTTTACACTGAATTTGTATTAGCTTAATTTCAATAATATACAAAAACTCTCCTCCTTTACAGTTTCATCACCACCCCTTTAAGTTAGAGATGTCACAAAATTATATCTGTATACAAATATGCCCCCAAACTTAATCATTTTACATGCATTAGTCTCTTAAATTATATAGAAAGCAAAATGTGGAATTATAAACCAAAGCAATAGTAACACTAGCTTTTAGACTAATGTGTTTTTAGAAATGTATTACTCTCTTAAATCATGTAGATAAAATTATTCTTTCAAACTGTTGTTACACTAATACTAGTTTTTATAATTGCCCATGTCTTTTCCTTTACGAAGATATTTATTTCTTCATACAGCTTTGATTTACTGCCTGATATATTCTTTCATTTCAGTCTGCAGGACTCCCTTAGCATTTCTTAGAGGGTAGGTCAAGTCATAACAAACTCCTTCAGTGTTTGCTTTTCTGGAAATGTCTTAATTTCCCTATTTTGAAGGATAACATTGTTGCATATAG
Source organism: Oryx dammah (assembly GCF_014754425.2). Classification (NCBI taxonomy): domain Eukaryota; kingdom Metazoa; phylum Chordata; class Mammalia; order Artiodactyla; family Bovidae; genus Oryx; species Oryx dammah. The sequence continues at coordinate 16,077,396 of NW_024070207.1, forward strand.
GATTCATGGTTGACAGGTTTTTTTTTTTTTTTTCCTGTTTAGCACTTTGAATATGTATCAGCCCATGCTTTCTGGCCTGCAAAGCTTCTGATGAAAAATCAAATTACAGTATCAGTGTGGGTCTATTTCTGGACTGTTTTGTTGACTGATATGGCTTTTCTTGGCAAGTATTGCATTGTTTTGATTACTATAATTTTATACGTGTGTGTGTGTTAGTCGCTCAGTTGTATCCAACTCTTTGGGACGCCTTGGACTGTAGCCTGCCAGGCTTCTCTGTCCATGGAATTCTCCAGGCAGGAATACTGGAGTGGATTGCCATTCCCTTCTCCAGAGGAACTTCGCAACCTAGGGATCGAACCCTGGTCTCCTGCATCGCAGGCAGATTCTTTACCGTTTGAGCTACAGCTGCTGCTGCTGCTAAGTCGCTTCAGTCGTGTCTGACTCTGTTCGACCCCAGAGACGGCAGCCCACCAGGCAAGGAAGTCTATAATTTTATATAGTAAGCCTTAAAATAAGGTAGTGTGATTCTTTCATCTTCTGCTTTTTCAAATTTATTCTAGTTTTTCTTTCTTTGCCCTTTCATATACATTTTAGAGTAAGTTCACTGTTTTCTACAAAATATCCTTCTATGGTTTTGATTAGAATTGCATTGAATCTATTGATAATTTTGGTGAGGATTGATATCTTTTCTATGTTGAGCCTTTCAATCCTTGAATACAGTATGTCTTTATATATTTAGATCTCTAGTTTATTTAATCAGCATTTTGTAGCTCTCAGCATTATAGATTTTGCAGCCTTTTGTAGTTCTCAGCATATAGATTTTGTACATATATTATTAGATTTATACCCAAGTATTTCAGTTTTGGAAGAGATCGTGTAAATAGTATATATTTTAAAAATTTTGATTTCCAGTTTTACACTGCTGTTATGCAGAAATGTTTGTGTTGACCTTGCAATCCTTAAACTTAGCTAATTATATATTAGTTTTAGCAACTAACCTTGCTAATCATATATTAGTTTTAGGAACTTTTTTGTTGATTCCTTGGGATTTTTTACACATATAATAATTCTTTGAAAACTGCTGCTAAGTCACTGCAGTCGTGTCCAACTCTGTGCGACCCCATAGACGGCAGCCCACCAGGCTCCCCTCTGTCCCTGGGATTCTCCAGGCAAGAACCCTGGAGTGGGTTGCCATTTCCTTCTCCAATGCATGAAAGTGAAAAGTGAAAGTGAAGTCGCTCAGTCATGTCTGACCCTCAGCAACCCCATGGACTGCAGCCTACAGGCTCCTCTGTCCATGGGATTTTCCAGGCAAGAGTACTGGAGTGGGGTGCCATTGCCTTCTCCATCTTTGAAAACAGAGACAGTATTATTTCTTCCTTTCCAATCTCTATTATTTTTGTTGTTTTACTGCACTGGGTAAGACTACTGGCATGATGTTGAATTGGAGTGCTGCGAATGGGCATCCTTATCTTGATCCTGATGTTAATGGGAGGGGAGCATTCGGTCTTTCATCATTTAGTATGATTTGGGGCATAACATTTTTTAGATGTCCTTTATCAGGTTGAGGAGTGCATGTGTGCTCAGTCATGTCCAACTTTTTGTGACCCCATGGACTGTAGCCCGCCAGGCTCCTCTGTCCATGGGATTTCCCAGGCAAGAACAGTGGAGTGGGTTGCCATTTTCTACTCCAGGGGCATCTTCCTTACTCAGGAATTGAATCTCCTGGGTAGGGAGATCTCCCTGATCTCCTGCATGGGCAGGCAGATTCTTTTACCATTGAGCCACCCGGGAAGCCATCAGGTTGAGGAAGTTCCCTCCAATTGCTAGTTTATTGGGTTTTTTAAATCATAATTAGGTGTTAAATTTTGATACATGCCTTTTAGTATGAATTGATATGATCATACACTTTTTATTCTTTATACTGTTAATTTGGTAAAATTCATTAATTGAATTTCAGATATTGAATCAACCTTTCATGATGAGGACAGGCCCTTTTTGGTCGTGGAGTAGTGTTCTTTTTATATTGCTGCATTAGATTTGCTACCATTTTATTGAGGATATTAGTGTTTGTATTCATGAAGATTTTAGTTTATTTTTAATTTTCCTCTTTCTCCTCCTCCTCCCCCTCTTCCACTCAACATCCCACCTCCCCTCGCACCCACTCCTCTCTAGTTTTGGTGGTGTTTATTCAGTTGCCAAGTCATGGCTGACTTTTTGTGACCCCCTGGACTGCAGCAAGCCAGGCTCCTCTGTCCTCCGCTATCTCCCGGAGTTTGCCCAAATTCTTGTTCATTGAGTTGGTGATGCTGTCTAACCATCTCATCCTCTGCTGCCCCCCTTCTCCTTTTGCTTTTAATTTCTTCCAGCATCAAGGTCTTTTCCAATGATTAATCTCTTCACATCAGGTGGCCAAAATATTGGAGCTTCAGCTTCAGCATTAGTTTTTCCAATGAATATTCAGAGTTGATTTTCTTTAAGATTGACTGGTTTGATCTCCTTGCAGTCCAAGGGACTCTTAAGAGTCTTCTCCTGCACCACAATTCAAAAGCATCAATTCTTCGGCACCAGTTTTGGTATCTGGGTAATAATGACCTCGTAAAATCAGTTGAGACATACTTACTCCTTTTCAGTGTTCTGAACCAGATTGTATGAATATTTGGTAGATTTGGTTACTGAAGCCATGTGAGTCTTATTTAGAATATTTTTAACTACACATTTTTTATTGAGGTGTAATTGACATGTAACTTTATATTCAGTTCAGTTCAGTCACTCAGTCGTGTCCGACTCTTTGTGACCCCATGAATCACAGCACGCCAGGCCTCCCTATCTATCACCATCTTCCGGAGTTCACTCAAACTCACGTCCATCGAGTCGGTGATGCCATCCAGCCATCTCATCCTCTGTCGTCCCCTTCTCCTCCTGCCCCCAATCCCTCCCAGCATCAGAGTCTTAGTTTCCAGTATATCATATAATGGTTTGATATTTGTGTATACTGTGAAATGATCACCATAGTATGTCTGGTTAATATCTATCAGCACACATAGTTACTTTTTTTTTTCTTGTGACAAGAATTTTTAAGATTTGTCCTGTTAAGAAACTTTCAAATATCCAGTGCAGTAACTATAGTCACTCTATCTTATTTCACTTAGCATGATGCCCTCAAGGTTCATCCATGTTGTCACAAATAGCAAGGTTTCTTTTTTTGTGGCTGAATAATATTCCAGTGTGTGTGTGTACATAATTTCTTTAATAGAACTATTCAGGTTAAACCTGTTTCATCTTTAGTGAGTTGTAGTGGCTTGTGGCTTTAGAGGAAATTCTCCATTTTATCTAAGTTGTTGAATTATGTACATATAAATATTCATAGTATATTCTTATTATCTTCTTAATTCCTGGAGATCTGTAGTGATATCCCTTCTTTACTTCCTGATATTAATAGCTTTTGCATTCTCTTTTTATCCACGTCATACTGCCTAGAGGTTTTGCAATTATATTGGTTTTTCAAAGGTGAACTTTTGGTTTCATTTACTGTATTTGTTTTTATATTCATTGATTTCTGCCTTTATTATTTCATTCCTTCTGCTTGCTTTCGGGTTATTGTCCTTTTCTTTTTCTGGCTTCTCAAGTTAGAATCTTGGTTTACTGCTTTGAGATCATACTTTTTTCCTAAAATAAGAATTTTCAGTTATAAGCATCTTACACATTTTCACATGTTGTATTTTAATGTATTTTAAATTTTTGTTCTGTTCAAAATATTTTATAATTTCATTTGAGAGTTCCTTTCTATAAAGTTTCCTTTCCAGGCACTCAAAGAAATATTATCTGTTCTATATCTTTAGATTCCTGGTTGTAATCAAGTGTTAAATTCAAATATACATCATCTCATGAGGATTTTGTAATAGCTTCATTTATTATGAATAATAATATGATATTCATTTATCTTGCCCCATTAAGGATTATAATAGTTATGATGTATTGAGTTCTTACTATGTCCTAGGTACTGTGTTGATCACTTTACATAGTCTTACTACATCTCTCAACAATTCTTTTAATTGGTGCTGTTACTAGCCCCAATTATTACTGAGAAGACTGAATCACATATTTTTTTTTTATCTTTTAAAATCTTTTTATTATTTACTTATTCATTTGCCTGTGCCATGGGGCATATGGGAATCTTACTTTCCCGACAAGGGCTTGAACCTGTATTCCCTGTAGTGAAAGTGCAGAGTCTTAGCTACTGGACCACCAGGGAAGTGCCTGAATCACATATCTTAAGTGGTTTGTCCAGAGTCACTCAGCCAGTAACTAGTTGAGCTGAGATTTGAATGTAGGAGAAAAGGAAAGATATAAGCATCTGAATGCAGAGTTCCAAAGAATAGCAAGAAGAGATAAGAAAGCCTTCTTCAGCGATCAATGCAAAGAAATAGAGGAAAACAACAGAATGGGAAAGACTAGAGATCTCTTCCAGAAAATTAGAGATATCAAGGGAACATTTCATGCAAAGATGGGCTCGATAAAGGACAGAAATGGTCTGGACCTAACAGAAGCAGAAGATATTAAGAAGAGATGGCAAGAATACACAGAAGAACTGTACAAAAAGGATCTTCACGACCCGGATAATCACGATGGTGTGATCACTCATCTAGAACCAGACATCTTAGAATGTGAAGTCAAGTGGGCCTTAGAAAGCATCACTACGAACAAAGCTAGTGGAGGTGATGGAATTCCAGTAGAGCTATTTCAAATCCTGAAAGATGATGCTGTGAAAGTCCTGCACTCAATATGCCAGCCAATTTGGAAAACTCAGCAGTGGCCACAGGACTGGAAAAGGTCAGTTTTCATTCCAATCCCAAAGAAAGGCAATGCCAAAGAATGCTCAAACTACCACACAGTTGCACTCATCTCACACTCTAGTAACGTAATGCTCAAAATTCTCCAAGCCAGGCTTCAGCATTACGTGAACTGTGAACTTCCTGATGTTCAAGCTGGTTTTAGAAAAGGCAGAGGAACCAGAGATCAAATTGCCAACATCTGCTGGATCATGGAAAAAGCAAGAGAGTTCCAGAAAAACATCTGTTTCTGCTTTATTGACTATGCCAAAGCCTTTGACTGTGTGGCTCACAATAAACTGTGGAAAATTCTGAAAGAGATGGGAATACCAGACCACCTGACCTGCCTCTTGAGAAATCTGTATGCAGGCCAGGAAGCAACAGTTAGAACTGGACATGAAACAACAGACTGGTTCCAAATAGGAAAAAGGAGTACGTCAAGGCTGTATATTGTCACCCTGCTCATTTAACTTCTATGTAGAGTACATCATGAGAAACGCTGGGCTGCAAGAAACACAAGCTGGAATCAAGATTGCCGGGAGAAATATCAATAACCTCAGATATGCAGATGACACCACCCTTATGGCAGAAAGTGAAGAGGAGCTAAAAAGCCTCTTGATGAAAGTGAAAGAGGAGAGTGAACAAGTTGGCTTAAAGCTCAACATTCAGAAAACGAAGATCATGGCATCTGGTCCCATCACTTCATGGGAAATAGATGGGGAAACAGTGTCAGACTTTATTTTGGGGGGGCTCCAAAATCACTGCAGATGGTGACTGCAGCCATGAAATTAAAAGACGCTTACTCCTTGGAAGAAAAGTTATGACCAACCTAGATAGCATATTGAAAAGCAGAGACATTACTTTGCTGACTAAGGTCCGTCTAGTCAAGGCTATAGTTTTTCCAGTAGTCATGTATGGATGTGAGAGTTGGACTGTGAAGAAGGCTGAGTGCTGAAGAATTGATGCTTTTGAACTGTGGTGTTGGAGAAGACTCCTCAGAGTCCCTTGGACTGCAAGGAGATCCAACCAGTCCATTCTGAAGGAGATCAGCCCTGGGATTTCATTGGAAGGAATGATACTAAAGCTGAAACTCCAGTCCTTTGGCCACCTCATGTGAAGAGTTGACTCATTGGAAAAGACTGATGCTGGGAGGGATTGGGGGCAGGAGGAGAAGGGGACGACAGAGGATGAGATGGCTGGATGGCATCACCGACTCGATGGACATGAGTCTGGGTGAACTCCGGGAGTTGGTGATGGACAGGGAGGCCTGGCATGCTGCAATTCATGGGGTCGCAAAGAGTTGGACATTACTGAGCACCTGAACTGAACTGATGACTTCCCTGGTGGCTCAGACAGACGGTAAAGCGTCTGCCTACAATACAGGAGACCTGGTTTCAATCCCTGGGTTGGGAAGATCCCCTGGAAAAGGGAATGGCAGCCCACTCCAGGATTCTTGCCTGGAAAATCCCTTGGATGGAGGAACCTAGTAGGTTACAGTCCCTGGGGTCGCAAAGAGTCGGACATGACTAAGTGACTTCACTTTCTTTCACTTTTGATTCCAAACAAAGTTCTTAACCATTATACTACTTTCCCTCTAAATTTTCAATTTCTTGGCTTCTTAATAAGATTGTCAGCTTTCTTGAAGACAAATACATCTTAATTATATTGATCTCCTTTTCTCTGGGCTTCCCTGGTGGCTTAGACAGTAAAGAATCTGCCTGCAATGCAGGAAACCCAGGTTCGATCTCTGGGTCAGGAAGATCCCCTGGAAAAGGGAATGGCAGCCCACTACAGTATTCTTGCCTGGGAAATCCCATGGACAGAGGAGCCTGGTGGGCTACAGTCCATGGGGTCGCAGAGAGTCAGATAAGACTCAGCAACTAAGCACATTTCTCTGTAGCACCTGGAATGATATTAACACACAGTAGTGGACTAATGGTTGTAGCCAAAATTCAGTGAAATAACTGACGTGACAGAGAATCAAACCCATAACAATTGCCATTTTGCCCCAGGTTCTTTCCAACTAAGATAACTTAGCATAGTATCCTACCTAGAAACAGAAAAAGCTGGCAAAATATTTGTGACAATGGTAATGGCCAAGTGTTAGAGCCAGCCAGAAGGTTTATAAGTGTGACTGACCTGGGGTCCTTCTCCAGTCTCTACTGTATGGTTCTAGCATTCAATCTGTCCTTTTGCTCTCTCGACCTTTTTGTCACACTTTGAACTTTTATAACAGTTAAGCTTTCCCTAATGGTTCATGATCCCTCTCCCCTTTTAATCTTGAGGCTTTTAGATGAGCTCTTCACCATTTATTTAAGAAATGTATATCTGAGTCTTAATATATGCCATGCACTTTTTCAAAGCACTTTATAGATATCAACCACTTATAATTTTGTGAGTTGGTACTATTATTATTCCCATTGTACAGATGAGGGAACTCTCACTGGATGTTCTTTGTTTTTTCCTGAATAGTTTTGTTTATTTTATGCTTTGGCTCTGCTGGGTCTTCACTGCTGTGTGGCTTTTCTCTAGTTGCGGGCTTCTCATTGCAGTGGCTTTTCTCATTGCAAAGCACAGGCTCTAGGGTGCCCCAGCTTCCGTAGTTGTGGTATGTGGGCTCAATAGTTGTGGTGCACGGGCTTAGTGGATCCAACGCATGTGGGATATTCCCAGATCATGGATTAAACCTGTGTCTCTTGCATTGGCTGGCAGATTCTTTACCACTGAGCCACCAGGGAAGCCCTCTAACTGGCTTTTCTAGTGGTTCATTATCCATTTCCAGTATCCAATAGGAATCTGGGAGGCAGGCTGGAGGTGGTACAAAGCAAAAACTCTGATCGGGCAATCATTTCCCTGTTGGATTGTGCTCTGGGTCTGTAGAGGGCAGTGCAGCTGGGTAGTTGGGCCAGCTTTGCCACAGAACACATAAGGACTTCTGTTGCTCTTAGGAATGATCTTCCCTGCCCCATGGTCTCTTTTCTGGCATGCACACACACACACAACAATTGTAATGTTCATATGATGGATTTAAAGTGCAGGATACAGCAGCAGAAACCCAGGCTGGGAACTTGATGAAATCTGAATGTGACCTCTCCCTCTGCCCCTTATTATCTATTTGATCTTGGGCAAGTCACTTAATCACTTAGTGCTTTGTTTTTCTCAGCTATGAGGTTGAAAATGGTACTGATTATCATAAAAAACATGAAGATTCAATGAGATGATGCATTTGAATATTTAGTCCAGTGATTGGCACATGAAATTGCTCAATATATTGATGCATTAGATATATTTTAAATTAGTGATATGTAAGACCTTTTTCTTTCTTTTTTTAAAATTTATTTATTTATGTTTTAAATTTTTATTTTTACTTTATTTTACTTTACAATACTGTATTGGTTTTGCCATACATTGACATGAATCTACCACAGGTGTACATGAGTTCCCAAACAAGGATAATTCACCTTTTGGCCTGTATGTAACTTGTGGAACTGAATTTTGAGGGCCCAGAACAAGACTTGTCTTTATCTAGGTTGTTTATTTTGAATCTTGATGTTGACTTTTATTTTCTTTATCTTTGGCCATTCATGGGCCTTTGGGATCAGTTCCATCATCCTCAGGATTTAAGGTTTGGTGCCCAAGTATCTACTTGGCCTTGTGTAAATGACATTCTTTTAAGGCCAGTGGCAAAGCCTGGTACTAGAGGTCAGCTTTACCTCTACTGTCAGTGAGATTTTTTTCTCTGCCAGAGTGAGTGTTTTTGCTGTGATTGTCACTTAGGTGTGTCCAGGGACAGAGTTGGGAACGTGTTACTTCACCCCCTTAACAGCCGCTGTTAAGGACCCCTGCTCCAGGCATTGAGGCTTGAGCCAGAGTTTTCACCAGTCAATTTCTGAGAGTATGAGGTGCCTCCTAGAAAGATCCTGTTTAAAAAATGTGCCAATCCAGGAAGACAGGAGTGACATTGCATTGATGTGCCTCCTCCCTTTTATGGATCAAGCTAAGCCCTCTTAAACTGTAGGACTGCTGGTCTGGCGTGGCCTAAGAGCAAGCTCCTGACAGTCATCACCTGAAAGCTCATTAAACCTGGAGCAGGGGATGAAGAAGGTGGTAAGAGAGACATGTGAAAGCAAAAGGAAGGAAAGTGGAGCACCCCTAACTTTTTACTTGAGGTCATATTTTCAGTGGAGGAAGGGAGGCAGGCTCTGATGCAAGATAGCGAGATGGTTTGCATTGTGACTCTACTGTCCTATGGCATTGATGAAGTCACTTCACCTTTCTGAGCCTGCTTTCCTCATCCACAAAATGTGACAAATAATTGTACGCATCTCATAAAATTGCTGTAAAAATTCAGTGAGAGAGTTTACCTAAAGCAGTTACCTGATACTTGCCTGGGATATGTTAAGTGCAGATCACCATCATCACAGCATTGCCAGCAACAAGCAGCTGAAAGAAACAGACTGGGGGAAACCAAAAGCAGCCTTGGGGCTTGTGTGGTGTTCCCTTGGGGACTCCTTACAACATGGTCTCTTAGTCTTAGGCACAGGTCCTTGAGTTCCAAGAGAAGAGCTCATGTTCTTCTAGGTCCCAGTAAGGGCATAAGAGAGATCCTAATTATCGTGAGACTGCTGTGAGTGTGTGTTTGTGTGTGTCTGTGTGTCTGTGTGTGTGTGAGTGAGCTCGCAAGAGTGAGCTTGAGGTCCAGAAGCCACGTTGACTCAGTGGTTGTTGTATGTGACCCATCAAATTAGCCTTTCTGCAGGAGGAACAGACTGTCATTCTTTGCTTCTCTCTCAGTCAGGGCCCACTTGCCTTGAATGATAAAGGAAGCTGCTTCAGCCTATTCCCACAGCTCACACAGGCGGAGTTTGTTCCTGACCTGCTTGTTCTTGACTGATAAAGGGTTCCTAGCATGTGTTTTAACAAGTCTGGATTTGGGAAACAGGATCACTACCCAATACTGGAGACTAGTGGTTTTCTCCTTTTCTTTTTTGTTTTGCTTTTTAGTGACAGAACCCCATATGTAAAATAGATAAAAGAAAGCTTGGAAGGCTGCCACTTCTGCCCGAAGGTATTTCTAAGAAAGCAAGGGAGCCTATTTGCAAAACACTGAAGTTGTCTTCCTGGGTTGTATTTGCTGCCCTTTTCCTGCCTAGGTCTCTGTTTGGGGAGGAGGATTGGACCTGGCTGTGTAAATAAGCAACCTGGCTCTGAGAAATAGGTCTCTACCTACTGTAATAACACAGTCATGTAATAACACCTGGCTCCCGCAGTGCCCCTTTGTTAGGCTGCCTGAGCCACAGCAGTTGGAGCTGAGATTGGGACGGACCGAATGTTTAGGGAGCCCAGAGCTCATTATACAACAAAGTGTTGTAACCAAAGCCTGTTCACCAAGTGTTTGGGGGATTTTGAGGTGGCGCTGGTGCTCTTCAGAACATTTCAGCTAATGCAAAGTGTGCTGCTTTTAATTTATTACGCATGTGTGCCAACTTCAGTGTTCTGTTTCACTCACACAACCTCTTGTATACACGCTCTCCCATCTGGCATGGCATAACCTGACACATTTTTGTCTGCCTCTGCATCACAGTCAGAGTGTGACCTGCACTTTATCTTTTTTCCTCTCCAGGCTACAGATGCACATGTTGAATGGAGCTCTTCTTGCTCTGCTGTTTCCTGTGGTGAATACGCGGCTGGTAAGTGGCCCCTTCTAGAAATATACCAGCAACATACAAAATGGTATTTGCTCGCTCCTGTGTTATCCAGTGCTTGTCCTCATCCTTGGGTCATGTCCCCATGTGAGTTTTTATTTTTTTAATCTTTTTTATTAAAGTATAGGTGATTGGGAATATTATATTAGTTTTAGATGTATAGCATAGTGATTCAATGTTTTTATAGGTTAAGCTCCATTTAAAATTATTATGAAATATTGGCTATATTCTCTGTGCTATGCAATATATCCTTTTAGCTTATTTATATTAATCATGGTAATTTCTACCTTTGACCCCTCCATGTAAGTTTTTACATACCTACACATTCAGTGTTGAGATTTGATGCAACCCTGTTTGGATGTAATGGAGCTTGATGAGGGTGAGAGTATGGTATGGAACTCTGGGGCTTTAGTAAGGGTTTAGGCCAGAAGCAGAACAGATCAGAAAAGCCTATAGAAGCTTTTGGAAGGGTTTGGTGAACAGAAAGGAGGCTCCACCCATTCAACCAAGGCTTCCAGGTGTTCTAAGGGCCTCCAGTGTGGATTCAGCCACATTGGTCCAGAATAATCTACTGGGGAGCCTCAAAGGCAGCCTGCTTTGCCAGAGACGCCTTTGGGCAAGAATGAGATTTCTTCCCTGTTCCCCCAAACCCACAGAGAAGTCTGGCCCACACATCTCCCTAGTGGCTACCAAGTAGAACCCCACTGTGGCAGGTGGCTGGGTGCTAAACCAGTACAGAGAGAAGTGGGAGTGTAGGGCTTGAGTGGCCAGGCCCTGTCCTCAGACTCCCATATGTGGGGTTGCAGAGGTATTAGCAGGCTGGCTGAGAAAACTCAGGGCAAGAACTCACACATGAAATAATTCCTACTGCTTTCTGTTTTCATGACTTAAATTTGCCTCATGCATTAATATCACAGTTTAAATCTCAAAATGATAATCCTTCCTCTTTGGATGGCATTTCATAGTTTACAAGGTCGTTTCAAATAATAGACTTCCCTGGTGACTCAGATGGTAAAAGCATCTGCCTACAATGCAGGAGACCTGGGTTCGATTCCTGGGTTGGGAAGATCCCCTGGAGGAGGAAATGGCAACCCACACCAGTATTCTTTTTTTTGCTGGAAAATTCCATGGACAGAGGAGCCTGGTAGGCTATAGTCCATGGGGTTGCAAAGAGTTGGACACGACTGAGCGAATTCACTTCAAATAACAGTTGTGGGAGGTGGCTATTAAGTTGTGTGAAGGCTGCGTAGTATAGTCTCTTGTTATAGAGGAGGAAACTGACGTTCAGAGAGTCCATGAGTAGAAATTCTTTTCTTTCATCCATCCCTCCTTTGTCCTTCCTTCCTTCCCTCCCTTTCCCCCTTTCCGCTTCTTCCCTTCTCTAATGGCAGATTTGTTATTCTATTTGTTATGACCCCCAGTACTTTCTAAATAAATGTCAAGCTTTAGTCAGCGAGCTTATCAAGAATGTCCAAGTAACTTTCCTTAACATAGAAATTTCTTTGATGAACTCTGTGTTAACTAGCAATTCCAGTCAGCCTGGTAAATAATCTTGTTTTCTAAAATAAAAGCTCCGGATGGTGGCTCTATTTGCATATGTCTTGACAGTTGGCTTTGGCCTGGTTACTTTAAATGGATGGGACCCCTCCTAGGCTACCCTGACCTTCAGGACTTTTTACTTTGCAACCCCTTATTTGAGCTCAGATTGACAAAATAAGGCACAGGAAGATAGGCAACTCTTTAAGCCTAATGATCTAATTAGGCAGGAAGTCAATTCTGGACATTTTTTGCCCTTTCTTCCTTCTTGGCCCTTGATGCTTTTTAATCCTCTTTTTCTTCCTTAGCTATAATGAGGAAACAAGGAAAATAGAATGAGCTAATTGGTGTGTATACCAGTAATACAAACGTATATACACTCATATAAAGACAGTGAGGGAGTTAGAGGAAATTTCCACAGTCAGCTAAAGGATGTGGATCATCAGTGAATTTCCATGTGGTCTTCTGCCCTGTGCCTTATTGGCACTGGGGCTTGCAGACCAGCTAGAGAATGCCCAGCTCCAACTTCCTCCTGGTTCTTCATCTTAGAAGCTGACACCTTAGAAGAAAGAAGATTTATTCCAATGACCCATATTACAAGTAAGTACTCTTCACCACCAGGATTTCAGAGTAGGTCTCTTTTTGACTTCAGATGAAGTGCCTTAAGGGCAATTTCACTTTTGTTCTTGGAGGGAAGGAAGGGAAATGTATCATGGAACTATTATTAGATTATCAGAGAGCTGAAAGCTTGTCTGAGCTAATCTTCTAGAGGGGAAACTTGTGCTTAGTCACTCAGTCATGTCCGGCTCTTTGCAACCCCATGGACTGTAGCCTGCCAGGCTCCTCTGTCCCTGGGGATTCTCCAAGCAAGAATACCAGAGAGGGTTGTTGCCACACCCTCCTCCAGGGGATCTTCCCAACCCAGGGATTGAACCCAGGACTCCTGCATTGCAGATGGATTCTTTACCATCTGAGCCACCAGGGAAGCCCAGAGGGGGAACTTAGATGGATAAATGACTGGCCTAAGAAGCCAAGGTGGATGCCCCTAGAACCCAGGTCTCCTAACTCAGACTTCAGAGCCCTTTTCCTTTGTTTGACATTTAGGGTGAGTTTGAATATGAATGCTAGTGAATTAAGACGCCGGAGATGCTGCTTAGCTTCTCTCCAAGTAGAAGAGTTGGGTCGTAGTCTTCTTTGATAAGTTGATGAGCACTGTAGAGCCTCTTCCCAGATGCACAAAGACAAGTTTGCATACAATTTCAGGAGGGACACAGACCTCCACCTCCTGCCCCTTTCTCCCCGAAGCCCATCCATGGATTCCTTGTTGAGATCCCCAGCCCCAGCTGTCAGTAAGTAGTCCATGGCTTAGAGAATAGATGAACTGCCTAGTAGCTGCTTGTATAGCCAGTGGTTTTTCGGTCTGATGGTGATGAGGTTCCTTATCTGTACCCATGACTTTGCAGAGAATGTCATCCATTTCAGGCTAAACCACCTCCTGGAAAGTGCAAGCCAAGACGTGGGAGCTAAGCAGGGTGCCCATGGAACTTGGTTACATATTAGCTTTTCAGTTATAGCTCTTAGACCTTGCAGAGCTGTTGATCTGGTCCTCAGAATGAGGCACGGGACCCAAGCTGCATTCCCAACCCTGAGCCTTTTACCCTCAAATGTCCATGACAACTTCTTATGAATATGAAGTATTCTGAGCAAGGGAGAAAAGAAACTGCACTGTGTCAGCCCCTTCTCTAACCAAAGCCCTAGCCTGGCCTATATTTATGTTTGCAGCCATCTGTCTTCTACTAGAACAATAAGGAGACGAATGATAATGATTCTTTTCATCAAGTTCCTTTCTTCATCAAGGCTCAAAGCCTCTAGTATATTATTATCTCATTATCAAAAATTGCCCCTTATTGTGTAGCCATGTTGATCTGTTACATTAGTTCCTGTTTTCCTCCTTTACCACCCCTCCCCTTTTACCCAGTTCCTGTTCTCTGTTAGATGTTTCTCTTGAATGTTCCTAACTCTCAGACTGAGTGGAAGAGATTAATAATGATTTTTCCCATTCCTGGGGCAGCTGCTCCCTATCCACCATCATGTTTTGGGGATGTAACTGCTGCCGGCACACCTTGTACCCATGTGTGCTGCTGGGAACACTTTGCTGTCACAGATGCAAATTGGCTTGAGAATCTTACTCTTTGCTAATTGGTACATTGAAACGTGCTAATTGACCTAGAAAAGTTATTTCTGTGAGTGGCAAATTGAGCTATTTTAAAAGTTATAGTTTGGGTTTTGGACTTGAACTAGGGACAGAATGTCCCTTTGCTTTTTGACAGTACTTAAAATAGAAAAAGCTTGTTTTCAAAAGAGGCCTTAGCTTTCTGAAGAATTGATTCAGCCAAAATTGTGCCTCAACCTTCTACAAAGGCCAGTATGTTTCTGATCAGATGAATGCAAAGTGTATGGGGACATGGACGGTGCTGAGAAAGCCTGGGGTTCCAGCAAATTCTAGGGACTGGCCTAGAATAGGTCTAATTATTGCCTGTATTTTGAGATTAATCTTTGAAAGTCTTACAAAATGCCAGCCCAGCCATACCAGTCAGTTCAAATTTTTATTGAGCACATTTTTTTGTTAAATATTGTGCTGTATGCTTCATGAGATGCAAAAGCAACCAGAGTTCATTCCCAGCCCTCAAGGAACTTGTTGTTTAGTTAGAAGGATAAGGCACAAATGCCTTAGACGTGATTGCAATATTAGAGTCAAAATCATGATAAAGGAGAATTGCAAGGCAATACAGGCTTAATCGCTAAATTGTAATTGTTCCAAGTTCTACAAAAATGGGAAGAGGATTAATATCAGCATTTATTGAGCATCTAATGTGAATGTGTGCCAGGTAATTTATGAGTATTCTTATTTAATTCTCACAAGAACCTGATTTTACCTGTGAGGAAACTGAGGTTTGGAGAAGCTAAATGACTTGCTCAGAGTTACATGATTGCTTGCTAAGTCACTTCAGTCATGTCTGACTCTGTGCGACCCCATAGATGGCAGCCCACCAGGCTCTCCCGTCCCTGGGATTCTCCAGGCAAGAACACTGGAGTGGGTTGCCATTTCTTTCTTCAATACATGAAAGTGAAAAATGAAAGTGAAGTTGTTCAGTCGTGTTCGACCCTCAGCGACCCCGTGGACTGCAGCCTTCCAGGCTCCTCCATCCATGGGATTTTCCAGGCAAGAGTACTGGAGTGGGGTGCCATTGCCTTCTCCGAGATACATGATTTGTAAGTACTAAAACTAAATCTAAAGACTTTGAGCTCTAATGCACTGCGTCCTGAAGTCATTGGATGAAGTGGTCCAGAAATGCTCCATGCAGAAGTAAAGCTTGAACCAAGCCTTGAAGGGCTGTTAGAATGTGCATGCAAATTGCAGAGGAAAGTGATAGTTCAACTAAGGGACCAGAGGTATGGAGGTAAGAAATAGTAGACTCTCCTTGAGAATCTAAAGAGCAGGATGAAGAGTCATGAACTCCAGTTTGTATATATAGACTTTGCCACTTACTTGCCAATCACCAGAAGACATCCTGTGACACTGTTTTGATTTTATGTGTACTTCTTACCTTTTCCACCACCATAAAATCTTTCACAAATACAAATATGTCACCCTAGTAGAGTTGTTAAGAGTATGAACTCAGGGATCTGATTTTCCAGGTTCATACACTGACTGTGCTGCGTGTGTATGAGAGGGAGGGACAAAGGGAACTTGGCTAAGTTACTTAACTTGAATGGGCTTCCACGCTTTCATCTATGATATGGAGGTGATCATAGTGCTTCCCTCCTAAAGCTGCTCTGAGGATTAAATCAGTTAATATGTGTAAAGCATGTAGCACAGCACCTGGCAGATGGGAAGTCCTCCATCAGCATTAGTTGTTAATTATTAGTCTTTGATCTTCACAGAAACCCTGTGAAAAGTGGGTATTAGTGTTACTGTACCAGGTTCAATTGCCCAGTGTGCGGGAAGCCAAATGCTGAGATGCTGAGGTTTGCCCTACAAGGCAGCCAAGCGAGGAAAACCAATCTCAAATCCACCTCCCCCAAGCTGAGGGGCTTATGATATTTATGGTACAAGGAAGCAGGGTGGTCTGAGTTCTGGGGAAAGATGGCTGGAGGCAAGAAAAAGACGAAGTAATCAGCGTTCTGTGCAAGTGTAGCTGAGTTATATACTTCTTCTTGAGATGCATGTTCAGAAAATGGTGACCTTAGCATGATCTGAGGATGGAGTTTTTGGCCCTCTGATATCAAAAGGTAATCAATCCATCAGATACTCTCAGTCCCAGCTGAATGGTTGATGGTCTTGACCACTTTGAAATGGGCTAGACTAGCTCCATGTTCCTGAAAAAACAAGCAACCATTGCTATAATATCAGAGCCGTTATCTATAGAGGGTGGCTAAAGGAGTCTTGTGATATGTTGTCTAAGCTACACGCAGCTTGGAAGGTATACAGCTTTCAAGAACAATTAAGGAGAGCTTGGTTGGCGAAGGCAGGTTACAGGATGTTACTTATTAAGCAAGTTATGGTTTAAGAAATCTAGCTGATGACTGCCCTTGGTTTCATTTGTTGTTGTTATTTAGTTGCTAAGTCATGTCTGATTCTTTGAGACCCCATAGATGGTAGCCCGTCAGGCTCCTCTGTCTATGGAATTTCCCAGGCAAGAATACTGGAGTGAATTGCCATTTCCTTTTCCAGGGGATCTTCCTGACCCAAGGATCAAACCCATGTCTCCTGCATTGGCAGGCAGATTCTTTACCACTGAGCCATCTGGTTAGCACTGCCATTTAACAGATTAAACCTTAGAAAGTTTACGTAACTTGCTCAGGGATACACAAGAATTGACAGAACTGGCCTGAGAACGTCTGTCTTTCTGATATGAAAGCTCAAGGGTTTCCTTCCACCTCTTTCCTTTTATTTTCAAGTATCTAGCCAAGTCAAGTTTTTGTGTAAATTTTATACAATATCCATTAGAGATTTGGAGGACTGATTATACTTTCAGGATTTTTTTTCAAGGATATGCTCCTTGAAAAAACCATTTAATCAGACAAGTATAAAAAGAAAGCCAATCTTTTATTAACCTCATCAACTTTCAATCCTGTCTCCCCAGGGGTAAGTTGTGTTAATTGTTTGTATATGTTTCCACATTTTTCTTTTGCCCATAAGTGCAGATGGAGATGTTCACATTTCTAGGGTTGTTGGTTTGTTTGGTTGTAGGTTTCTTACACAATTGGCATTGAACTGCAAACATTCCTCCAGTGTGTTTTCCTTTAACCTAATTGTAGAATCTGTAATCTCTTCAGGTGTGGACATAGCTCAGTTGTTTTCCAATAGCTGCTTAGCACTCCATAGTTTGGTTGAAGTGTATATTCAGCCTCTTGCCAGGCTCCCAGGCCTGCATCATAACTAGTGTCTGTGGGCAAGGATAGTGTCTTTTGTGGTGCCTGCTCTATGCAGGGCACCCAGCACATACTGGTATCCACAGATAGAATAAGTGAATTAGTCCATCAACCCGAGCCTCTGTATTGCAGAGAAATTCCAGGGATCTTTTGCACACATGTCCAGTATGATGTCTTAGGTGTGATACCAGAGGGATATTTTTCCCAAGTAAATTATTTTTAAACCACTTAAAATAATGCTGTTTTCCTGATGACAGCAAAAGACATATTTAGTGATGAAAATTTGTAAAATACAGAAAGTAGAAATAAAAAATAAGTACCATCAATGCAGAAGGGGTTATTTTTCAACATATTAAAAAAAAGAAAAACACCAAAAAGCATGAAGCTTTTGTGCCTCTGTCCTTGAAATTGTGTAAATGTTTTCTTTACAAAAGTAATATCTTCATAATAGCAAAGAAAATACAGAAAAAAACTGAAATAGGATCATTGAATAGTTAACAGATGTTCATATTGTTTGCGGCATATTCTCAAAGTCTTCTCCTCTCTGTGTGGTTGTTAAGAGTTAGTATAATGTAGTGGTCAGGTGGCTGACTCTGGAGTGGGCAGATCCTTGCTTTTATGGCTGGCTCATCTGTCTTTATCCATGTGATCGCGGGTAAGTTACACACTTCGGTGACCTTGTTTTCTTATCTGTAGATGGGAGCTTGAACGAATGGAGATACGTGAGGTAAGCACTTAGTCTAGTGCCTGGCACACAGTAAGTGTTTAATAAGTGTTGGATGCTTCTGTTGTTACTACTACTCCAAATAGAGGTCGAACTGGGCTCCTGTTGGCCTGTATTATTTGATGTTAGCCTTCAGGGCCTTGGCTCCAGCTCCCTGGTTGGGTGATGGTGATGTGAAGAGGGCCTTTGTTTCTGAATTAGCTTTGTGGAGTGAGATTAAAATTCCCTGGCAGGATTTCTTTTCCACGTTGACTAGCAGTGTGTGTGTGTGTTTCCCAGACAGACTGTTGGATTAGGGAACTGGCCATCTCTCTCTCTCCTCCCTCCTGACAGGTGAATTAGGCCCACTCCTGGTGTTTCTTCCCGTTTGAATGAAATGTCGAGAGCCCTGGGTTTTTCAGTACCACCCAAGCCGCTCGCTCTCGCAGAGAGTGGCAGCCCTGAGTGAGGATGACAGGCAGCAGCCTCTTTGCCTCCAGTTTAATAGTTGTTTGCACTAGTTCTGTTTTCCAAAAATGCGATTAGAAGGCACAGCCTCTGACTCTTCCAACCAATATTTCTCCCTCGACCTCGAGCCACTCCCCCAAGCCATGTTTCTTTTTTGTTTTTTTTAGATCAAGCAGGCAAGATTTATTGAGCAAGTTGTAAGCAGTACAGTCTCGAGTGGTCAGCAATGTTTCTTTGTGCAGTCAAAGCTTTACCTAGTGGGCGAGTTCTGTTTCCCCAATCTGTGTGGATCAGTGGTTCTCAGCTCTGACTGCACCCTAGAAGCAGCAGAGCCAATTTCAAAATGTAAGCATTTTCCAAAAGCACCCCAGACAATTCCAGTGTGCTGGCAGCACTGCTTAGGGCCCTGCCTGGTCTCCTGCTGCCGCTGACCTTGGGGCTTTGACTGAGTTTGCTTTCTTCCCATCAAGCATCACTTTCCCCATTTGTCAAATGAGCTTAGTGATATCTGCTCTGTCTACCTGACAGATAGCTTTCTGAAGAAAAGGTAGCAGATAACAAAAGAGAACAGAAGAATTAGCAAAGCGCTTTGAACATTTAAAAGCACTCCACAAAGAGGCAATGAGTCCTTGCCTCTTTCTTTCTCCCTGTTGTCACTTTTTTGAGGGGGGAGTGTTAATTGAGATAAAATCTATTAATACAAGTATATCCATTTGAAGTGTATAATTCAATGTCTAATTCAGTGTATTACAGAGTTGTACAACCATTGCCACTATTTAATCTTAGAATATTTTCGTCATTCTCCCCCACCCCCACCAAAAGCATTACTGATGTCTCTCTACTCCTCCCCTCCACAGACCCTGGCAACCACTCCTCTCCTTTCTGTCCCTATGGATTTGCTTTTTCTAGATCTCATGTAAATAGAATCATATCATTTTTCTGACTGACTTATTTCACTTAGCATAGTTTTCAAGTTCATCCGGGTTGTTGCGTGTATCAATACTTCACTCCTTTTTATGACTGAATAATAATAGTCCTTTGTAGAGTATACCACATTTTGAAAAATGGAAGTATACTGTATCTACAGTGTTGTGCCAGCTTCAAGTGTACAGTACAGTGATTCAGTTTGTCAGATTGTCTTCCCTTATAGAGGGCATTACAAAATACTGAGTATAGTTCCCTGTGCTGTATTGCAGGTCTTTGTTGGTTATCTTATATTTTGTTTATCCGTTCATACATTGATGGACATTTGGGTTGTTTCCACCTTTTGGCTGTTGTGAATAGTGATACTGTGAATGGTCCTGTAAAGATATCTGCTTGACTAAACTTCCCTGTTGGCTCAGACGGTAAAGAATCTGGCTGCAATGCGGGAGACTTGGGTTCTGTTCGTGGGCTGGGAAGATTATTCTTGCCTGGAGAATTCCATGGACAGAGGAGCCTGGTAGAGTACAGTCTTGACTGCTTTGGGGTGTATACCTAGAAGTGAAATTTCTGGGTCATATGGTAACTCCATGTTTAAATAACCTTTTGAGGAACTGCCAGATTGCTTTCCAGAGTGGCTTCCCTGTTTTTTATTCCTACTAGCAATGTATTGAGGGTTCTGGTTTCGCTGCCTCCTTGCCAACAATTTTTATTACCTGATTTTTCCCCATTATAACCATTTGGGAAGGTGTGAAATGGTATCTCCCTGTGGTTTTGATTTGTATTTCCCTGATAATTAATGATGTTGAACACCCTTTCATGTACTTATTGGCCATTTTTATGTGTTCTGAGGGGAAATGGCTTTTCAAATCCTTTCCCATGTTTAAATTGGGTTATTTGTTTTTTATTGTTCAATTGTGATAGTTCTTATGTGTTGGGATAGTAGACCCTTATCTGGTATATGACTTGAAATATTTTCTCTCATCCTTTGGGTTGTCTTTGCATTTTATTGATAGCATCCTTTAAAATACAAAATCTTTAAACACTGATGAAGTTTACTCTCTTTAATTTGTCTTTGACTGCTTGTGCCTTTGGTGTTATGTCTTTAAGACACTAGTATCTAATCAAGTTCATGAGGTCTTAGAAATATCCTTTAAGAGTTTCATAGTGTTAGATCTTGCATTTAGGACTTTTTATATATCATGTGAAGAAGGGATCCAAATTCATTCTGTTGCATGTGGATATCCAGTTGTCCCAGCATTATTTGTTGAAAAGACTCTTCCCTGTTGAAATGTCTTGGAACCCTTATCAAAAATCAGTCAACTAGGGTTTATTTCTAGACCATCAGTTTTATTCCATTAATGTATGTCTGTTCTTATCCTGGCACCACACTGTCTTGATCACTGTAGATTTGTAGAAAGTTTTGAAAGTGAGAAGTGTGTCATTCAAATTTGTTATTCTTTTTCAAGATAATTTTGGCCATTCTGGGGCCCTTGTATTTCCATATGAATTTCAGGATCATCTTGTAATTTGTTGCAAAACAGCCAGCTGGGTTGCTGATAGGGGTTACATTGACTATAGAGTAATGGCAGGAATATTGTCATTTTAACAATATTAAGTCTTTCAACCTATGAACACAGGATGTCTGTCTATGTATTTAGGTCTTCTTTAATTTTTTTTCAGTGACAATTTGTTAGTTTTTTGGAATATAGATTTCACACTTTTTTGGGTTAAATGTATTCCTATGTATTTTATTCTTTTTGATGGCTCTGCAAATCGAATTGTTTTCTTCATTTCATTTTCAGATTGCTCATTACAGTTCATTTTTCTGTATCGATCTTATAACCTTTCAGAACTTTTTTATTACTGCTAATAACTTGTGTGTGTGTGTGTATTTTTTAAGATTTTCTGTAGATAAGGTTCTGTTATCTATGAATAGAGATAGGTTAACTTGTACTTTCCAATCTGGGTGCCTTGTATTTTTTTTTCATGGCCAATTGCCCTGGCTACAACTTCCAGTATAGTGTTACATAGAAGTGGCGAGAGTGGATATCCTCGTCTTATTTCTTACCTTAGGGGAAAAGCATGCAGTCTTTCATCATTGAGTATGACTTTAGCTGTGGGTTTTTCGCACATGCCCTTATCAAGTTGAGGAAGTTCCTTTAGTAAATTTTAATAAATATCTGTCCTTGGGGAACCGAGGGTAGTAGAGTTTTTTAATGTTGAGGTACTTAGTCATTCACAGTTTAGAATTGCTTATGGTGGGAAATGTCTTTCCAAGGAAGGCATTGTAATGCTTCAGGGTTTAAAATCACCTACACACAAATTAAAGAAAGGAATCTTAAGCATATTTAAAAGAAAAGTGAAAGCTTATAGTTTATTTTTTAAATTATTTTTTTACTGAAGGACAATTGCTTTACGGAATTTTGCTGTTTTCTGTCAAACCTCAACATGAGTCAGCCATAGGTATACATATATCCCTTCCCTTTTGAATCTCCCTCCCTATCCCATCCCTCTAGGTTGATACAGAGCCCCTGTTTGACTTTCCTGAGCCATTCAGCAAATTCCTGTTGACTATCTGTTTTACATATGGTAATGTAAGTTTCCATGTTACTCTTTCCATATGTGTCACCCTCTCCTCCCCTCTCCCCATGTCCATAAGTCTATTCTCTATGTCTGTTTCTCCATTGTTGCCCTGTAAATAAATTCTTGAGTACCGTTTTTCTAGATTCTGGATATATACGTTAGAATACGGTATTTATCTTTCTCTTTCTGACTCACTTCAGTCTGTATAATAGGTTCTACATTCATCCACCTCATTAGAACTGACGCAAATGCTTTCCTTTTTATGGCTGAGTAATAGTCCATTGTGTATATGTACCACAACTTCTTTATCCATTCATCTGTCGATAGACATCTAGGTTGCTTCCATGTTCTAGCTATTGTAAATAGTGCTGCATTGAACAATGGGATACATGTTTCTCTTTCAATTTTGGTTTCCTTGAGGTATATGCCTAAGAGTGGGATTGCTGGGTTATATGGTGGTTTTATTCCTAGTTTTTTAAGGAATTTCTATACCGTGTTCCATAGTGGCTGTATCAATTTACATTCTCACCAACAGTGCAAGAGGGTTCCCTTTTCTGCACACCCTCTCCAGCATCTACTGTTTGTAGACATTTTGATGAGGGCCATTCTGACCAGTGTGAGGTGATATCTCATTGCAGTTTTGATTTGCATTTCTCTAATAAGGAGTGATGTTGAGCATCTTTTCATGTGTTTGTTAGCTATCTGTGTGTCTTCTTTGGAGAAATGTCTGTTTAGGTCTTTTTCCCACTTTTTAATTGGGCTGTTTGTTTTTCTGGCATTGAGCTGTATGAGCTGCTTGTATATTTTAAAAATTAATCCTTTGTCATTTGTTTCATTTGCTATTATTTTCTCCCATTCTGAAGTTTGTCTTTTCACCTTGCTTATAGTTTCCTTTGCTGTGCAAAAGCTTTTACGTTTAAGCAGGTCCCACTTGTTTACTTTTGTTTTTATTTCCATTACTCTAGGAGGTGGATTACAGACGATCTTGCTTTGATTTATGTCATTGAGAGTTCTGCCTATGTTTTCCTTTAGGAGTTTTATAGTTTCTGGTCTTACATATAGGTCTTTAATCCTATTCGAGTTTATCTTTGTGTATGGTGTTAGGAAGTGTTCTAATTCATTCTTTTACATGTAGCTGTCCAGTTTTCCCAGCTCCAGTGACTGAAGAGGCTGTCTTTGTCCCATTGTATATTCTTGCCTACTTTGTCAAAAATAAGGTACCCATAGGTGCATGGGTTTATTTCTGCACTTTCTATCTTGTTCTGTTGGTCTATATTTCTGTTTTTGTGCCAGTACCATACTGTCTTGATGACCATAGCTTTGTATTATAATCTGAAGTCAGGAAGGTTGATTCCTCCAGCTCCATTCTTCTTTCTCAGGACTGCTTTGGCTATTTGGGGTCTTTTGTTTTGCCATATGAATTGTGAAAATTTTTGTTGTAGTTCTGTGAAAAATGCCATTGGTAATTTGATAGGGATTGCATTGAATATGTAGATTGCATTTTGTAGTATAGCCATTTTCACAATATTGATTCTTCCTATGCAGGAACATGGAATATCTCTCCATCTGTTTATGTTGTCTTTGATTTCTTCCATTAGTGTCTTACAATTTTCTGTGTACAGTCTTTTTGTCTCCTTAGATAAGTTTATTCCTAGATATTTAATTCTTTTTGTTGCACTGGTGAATGGGATTGATGCCTTAATTTCTCTTTCTGATTTTTCATTGTATATAGAAATGCAAGTGATTTCTGGGTATTGATTTTGTATCCTGCAACTTTGCTAAATTCACTGATTAGCTCTAGTAATTTTCTGATACTATCTTTAGGGTTTTCTAGGTATCATATCATGTCATCTGCAAACAGTGAGAGTTTTACTTCTTCTTCTCTGATCTGGATTCCTTTTATTTCTTTTTCTTGTCTGATTGCTTTTGCTAGGACTTCCAGAACTATGTTGAATAATAATGGCAAAAGTGGATACTCTTGTCTTATTCCTGATCTTAGGGGGAATGCTTTCAGTTTTTCACCATTGAGAATGTTTGCTGTAGGCTTATCATATATACTCTTTACTATGTTGAAGTAGATTCCTTCTATGCCCATTTTTTGAAGAGTTTTAATCAAATGGATGCTGAATTTTGTCAAAGGTTTTCTGCATCTATTGAGATGATCATATGATTTTTATCTTTCAGTTTGTTAATATGGTGTATTACGTTGATTGATTTGCATATATTGAAGCATCCTTGCAGACCTGGAATAAACCCAACTTGATCATTGTGTATAAGCTTTTTGATGTGTAGCTGAATTCTGTTTGCTAAAATTTTGTTGAGCATTTTTGCATCTATGTTCATCAGTGATATTGGCCTGTACTTTTCTTTTTGTGTGTCATCTTTGTCTGGTTTTGGTATCAGGGTGATGGTGGCCTCGTAGAATGAGTTTGGAAGTGTTCTTTCCTCTGCAGTTTTTTGAAAGAGGTTTAGAAGGATAGGCATTAGCTCTCCTCTAAATGTTTGATAGATTTCTCCTGTGAAGTTATCTGGTGCTGGGCTTTTGTTTTGGGGGAGATTTTTTTTTTTTTATCACAGATTCAATTTCAGTGCTTGTAATTGGGTTGTTCATAATTTCTTTTTCTTCCTGGTTCAGTCTTGGAAGATTGAACTTTCGAAGAATCTGTCCATTCTTCCAGTTTATCCATTTTATTGCCATATAGTTGTTCATAATAGTCTCTAGTCTCTTATAATCCTTGTATTTCTGCATTGTCTGTTGTAACCTCTCCGTTCTCATTTCTAATTTTGTTGATTTGATTCTTCTCTTTTTTCTTGATGAGTCTGGCTAAAGGCTTGTCCATTTTGTTTATCTTCTTAAAGAATCAGCTTTTAGTTTTATTAATCTTTACTATTATTTATTTCATTTCTTTTTCATTTATTTCTGCTTGGATCTTTATGATTTCTTTCCTTCTACTAATTTTGGGGTTTTTTTGTTCTTCTTTTTCCAGTTACTTTAGGTGTAAAGTTAGGTTGTCTATTCTATGTTTTTCTTGTTTCTTGAGGTAGGATTGTATTGCTATAAACTTCCCTCTTAGAATTGCTTTTGCTGCATCCCATAGGTTTTGACTTGTTGAGTTTCCATTGTTATTTGTTTCTAGAAAATTTTTGGTTTCCCTTTTCATTTCTTTAGTAACCTGTTGGTTATTTAGAAATGTGTTGTTTAGTCTCCATGTGTTTGTGTTTCTTACAGTTTTTTTTTTCTTGTAATTGATATCTAGTCTCATAGCGTCGTGGTTAGAGAAGATGCTTGATACGATTTCAATTTTGTTGAATTTACTGAGGTTTGTTTTGTGACCCAAGATGTGCTGTATCCTGGAGAATGTTCCATGTGCACTTGAGAAGAAGGTGTATTCTTCTGCATTTGGATGGAATGTCCTGAAGATATCAGTGAGATCCATCTCATCTAATGTATCACTTAAGACTTGTGTTTCCTTATTAAGTTTGTTTTGATGATCTGTCCTTTGCTGTGAGTGGGGTGTTAAAGTCTCCTACTATTATTGTGTTACTGTCAATCTCTCCTTTTACATCTGTTAGTGTTTGTCTTATGTATTGAGGTCCTCCTATGTTGGGTGCATAGATATTTACAATTGTTTTGTTTTCCTCTTGATTGATCCGTTGATCATTATGTAGTGTCCTTCCTTATCCTTTGTAATCTTCTTTATTGTAAGGTCTATTTTATAGATATGAGGACTGCTAATCCAGCTTTCTTTTACTTCTCATTTGCATGGAATGTATTTTTCCATCCTCTCACTTTCAGTCTATATGTGTCTTTAGGTCTTAAGTGGGTTTCTTGTAGACAGCATATATATGGGTCTTGATTTTGTATCCATTCAGCCAGTCTGTCTTTTGGTTGGAACATTTAACCCACTTACATTTAAAATAATTATTGATATATATGTTCCTATTACCATTTTCTAATTGTTTGGGGTTGATTTTGTAGATCTTTTTTCTTCTGTTGTATTTCTTGATTATAGAAGTCCCTTTAACATTTGTTGTAAAGCTGGTTTGGTGGTACTGAATTCTCTTAACTTTTGCTTGTCTGAAAAGCTTTTTATTTCTCTGTCAATTTTGAATGAGATCCTTGCTGGGTACAGTAATCTTAGTTGTAGATATTTCCCTTTCATTACTTTAAATATATCCTGCTGTTCTCTTCTGGGCTGTAGAGTTTCTGCTGAAAGATCAGCTGTTGAGCGAATGGGATTTCCCTTGTATGTTACTTGTTGCTTCTCCCTTGATGCTTTTATTTTTATTTTTTTAATTTTTTTTCCCCTTGATGCTTTTAATATTCTTTCTTTGTGTTTAGTCTTTGTTAGTTTGATTAGTACATGTCTTGGTGTGTTTCTCCTTGGTTTTATCCTGTATGGGACTCTTTGTGCCTCTTGGACTTGATTGACTATTTCCTTTTACATGTTGGGGAAATTTTCAACTATAATCTCTTCAAAAATTTTCTCATACCTTTTCTTTTTCTCTTCTTCAGGGACCCCTATAATACAAATGTTGGTGCATTTGATGTTATCCCAAAGGTCTCTGATACTGTCCTCAGTTCTTTTCCTTCTTTTTACTTTATTCTGCTCTTCAGAAGTTATTTCTACCATTTTATCTTCCAGCTCACTGATTTGTTCTTCTGCTTCAGATATTCTGTTATTGATTCCTTATAGAGTATTTTTAAGTTTAGTAATTGTGTTGTTTGTCTCTGTATGTTTGTTCTTTAATTTTTCTAGGTCTTTGTTAATTGATTCTTACATTTTCTCCATTTTGTTTTCAAGGTTTTTGATCATCTTTACTATCATTATTCTGAATTATTTTTTCAGGTAGTTTGCCTATTTCCTCTTCATTTATTTGGACTTCTGTGTTTCTAGGTTGTTCCTTCATTTGTGTAGTATTTCTCTGCCTTTTCATTATTTTTTTTAACTTATTATGTTTAAGGTCTCCTTTTCCCAGGCTTCAAGGTTGAATTCTTTCTTCCTTTTCGTTTCTGCCCTCCTCAGGTTGGTCTGGTGTTTTGTGTGAGCTTCGTATAGAGTAAGATTTGTGCTGAGTTTGTTTGTTTGTTCATTTTTCCTCTGATGGGCAAGGCTGAGTGGTAATCCTGTCTGCTGATGACTTGGTGTGTGTTTTTGTTTTGTTTGTTGTTTAGATGAGGCGTCCTGCCCAGGGTGCTACTGGTGGTTGGGTGATGCTGGGTCTGGTATTCAAGTGGTCTCCTTTGTGTGAGTTCTCACTATTTGATACTCCCCAGGGTTAGTTCTCTGGTACTCTAGGGCCTTGGAGTCAGTTCTTCCACTCCAAAGGCTCAGGGCTTGTTCTCTGGTCAGGAATGACAATTCCACAAGTGGTTTGTAATGGCATTAAGGGAGAGGAAAACAAATATCCAAAAATGAGAAACCAAAGATGAACCCCAGACAAATGGCAGTTATAAAATCAGGCAAATAATAATTAAAGTAACGGAATATACACATATACACATACATCCATGAGCAAAGCCAAAACAGTCCAACAAAAATAAAGTACAGTAGATTCATCCATGAACAAAGGAAATAAAAAATTATATTTACTAGTTGAGAACAAAACTAATTGTAGCAGAAACTGGAAAACAAAAGTAAAGCAAGGTTCCAAGTGGGAATAAAGCAAGGAAAACAAAACTAACATATGTTGTGAGGAAAGGAAAGAAAGAAAGAATAGATATGCAAAGTTAGAAAGAGGTAGATGAAGATTTATATACATTAAAGATTAACTGTAAGGGGAGGATAACAGTAGGAAAGGCAAACAAAGGAATAAATATAGAAAAAGTATAAGAGGTTTAAAAAATTAAAAATTAAAATTATAAGATGAGAAAAGAGAAAAAAGGAAGAAGAAAGAACAAAGGTGGGAAAAGGGAAAATTCCATAGAACTTCAAAAGCCCAATGTGGAGGCAGAGATTTATGATGACAATTGAAAATGTGAGTGAGGAAAAAAAAAAGATCAAAAGCTTAATTGGATTTCTTAGTGCCAGTAAAATTGACAACTACAACGGAGGGGGAAGAAAGGAAAAAAAAAATCCAAAAGAATCTACGGAACAAGTCAAAAAATAAGAATAATAAATATTTTTCTTGAGTCACTGCTGTCAGAGTCCATACTTTACCTGCCTAGGATGCCCTCCAATAGTCTACTGATCTCTGGACCTGCTGTGGGGGCTGCTCAGTTTCCAATCTGGTCCTACTCCCGTGTGTTCTTGCTTCCAGTGTCCACAGCTATCAGAGCTAGTGCATTTTCTTTTGTGGGCACTCTCTATGGCCTTTTATATATTCCATAGACACAGAGTCTGCTTAGTTGATCATGTATGTGGATTTAATCTGCAGCTTGTATAGCTGGTCAGAAGGTTTTGGATCTTCTTTTGCCACCCTGCCCCTGGCTTTTAGTTGTGGTTTTATTTCCACCTCTATATGTGGGTTGTCCACTGGAGTTTGCTCCTGAGGCTACCCTGGAGGGGTTGGGTTTACCCCTGTGAAGGCCAGGTGTGGAGGTGGTGCAGCTGCTTGGGTCACTGGGATTCTGGCAGCACCAGGTAGTCAGGGGGATTGGAGGCTGGGGGAGTAGGACATATAGTGCTTTAGAAGGGTATGGCAACCAGTCTTGGCCAATATGCTCCAGTATTCTTGCCTGGAGAAGTCCTCTGACAGAGAAGTCTGGCAGGCCACAGTCTACAGGGTTGAAAAGAGTCGGACATGACTGAAGTGACCTTGCATCCATAAATGCAAGACTTTTTTTTCTGCCTGTGGCAGCTCTGCTCCAGTGAGAGTTGAGCGTGAAGGTGGTGCAGCTGCTTGGCTTGCGGGAACTCAGGTGGCACCAAGTATGCAGGGACATAGACTGCCTCCACCACAGGAGTTATGGCCCGATCAGTCTTTTACTGAGCCTCTTCTAGCTGGCGATTAGAAGTCATCTGTGGCCAGTCTTTCTCTGTAGCTCCACCCATTCGGGCACTTAGAGGGCTCCCTTGCCTGTGGTCCTTCTCTGTTGTTCGGCTCGTCAGACACATAGAGGGTCCTCCCTAACTGTGGTCCTACTTTGTAGATTGGCGCCTGAGGCACTTAAAGGAGCACCCTGGGTGGGGGCCTACTCTGTAGTTCAGTGCCTCAGGCGTTTGATGGGCCAGCTTCTCTATTGTTCAGCACTGATGCTGGCATGTGGGGAGAGAGAGACTATGGTGATGGCTCCACCCCCTGTGCATGACTCAGTGGTATCACCATGCTGCCATGGCTGCCTGGCTTTCCTCTACTAGCATTTCTCACCACTGTCTCCTCCCTCACATCCCGTCCATCCATCTCTCTGCATTCAACAGAAGCCCTTGCCCTGGGATTGCTCCCAGCCGCTGCCCCTTCCAGGAGACCAGCATTCCTGCCCAGGGTATGTATGGCTGTGGGCAAGGACTGTCTGATTTTCATTCCGTTGAGGCTGCCACAGATCAGCTGTTTCACTCTCAGCCTTAAATGTTTCTCTTCTGACTCAGACAGTTGCCCCGCTGTGGGGATCGGACCCCTGCTTCAGTTCCCCCACCCTCAAAGGGCAGGTCCAGTTCTACTAACACTCCTGTTTCTCCCCCTAGTTCCTTCGTCCTACCGAGTTTTGTGTATTTCTCTATATTCTTTTCCACTGGTCAGGTACTTCTGTCCACTCTCAGCTGGTGTTTTGCATGCACTTCTGTGTCTGAAGGTGTATTCCTGATGTATCCATGGAGAGAGATGTACTCCACGTCTACCTATTCCTCCGCCATCTTGTTCTCTAGAGTTTCTTTTAAAGTACAGTAATGTTGCATTGCCGTGAGGGAGCTAGAGGGAATTGAAAGGCTTCAGGGCTGGCATACAGTAGGAGCTCAATAAATGTTTACTGGATAGCTGGTATTCTTAGAGGAGGTGTTATTAGTCAGCTTCGACTGCCATAACAAAACTATAGACTGACTTCAACAACAGAAATTTCTCACCAATCTGGAGGCCTGACATCTGAGCTCACAATGTTAGCCCAGCAAGGTCAGGTTCTGGTGAGGGCTCTCAGCTTGTGGATGGCCACCTTGCTGAGTCCTCACAAGTTCAAGACAGAGCCTCTGGTGTTTTTTCTTATAAGGACACTGATCCTATCTGGAGGACTCCACCCTTATGACCTCATCTGAAACTAGCTACCTCCCAAAGACCCTACCTCCAGATACCATCACATTGGGGTTTAGGGCTTCATGTAAATTTGGTGGGGCAGGTACACAAACATGTAATGCATAGCAGAAGGTTAGAATATTATACACACCAGGTGTGGCTTTGGCAAATCTGAATTTTTAAGATTCATAACAGCAAAGGTAGAGAATGGCAGACATGGTTGGACTTTCACGAAAATAGCTACCATTTCATGGCGCTAGTGGTAAAGAATCTGCCCACCAATGCAGGAGACATAAAAGGTGCAGGTTTGATCCCTGGGTTGGGAAGATCCTCTGGAGGAGGAAATGGCAGCCCATGCCAGTATTCTTGCCTGGGAAACCCCATGGACAGAGGAGCCTGGTGGGCTATAGTCCATGGGGTCGCAAAGAGTCAGACACGATTGAGCAGAAGCACAAGAGGTATATGCCCAGAACAGTGCTAGATTTATTACCTCCCTCATCTCAGTTAATCCTCACAGCTGCCCTGAGATGAAACTCATCTCATTTTTATAAGGAGTAAGCTTGGAAGAAAAGTTATGACCAACCTAGATAGCATATTGAAAAGCAGAGACATTACTTTGCCGACTAAGGTCCATCTAGTCAAGGCTATGGTTTTTCCAGTGGTCATGTATGGATGTGAGAGTTGGACTGTGAAGAAGGCTGAGCACCAAAGAATTGATGCTTTTGAACTGTGGTGTTGGAGAAGACTCTTGAGAGTCCCTTGGACTGCAAGGAGATCCCACCAGTCTATTCTGAAGGAGATCAGCCCTGGGATTTCTTTGGAAGGAATGATGCTAAAGCTGAAACTCCAGTGCTTTGGCCACCACATGCGAAGAGTTGACTCATTGGAAAAGACTGATGCTGGGAAGGATTGGGGGCAGGAGAAGGGGACGACCGAGGATGAGGTGGCTGGATGGCATCACTGACTCCATGAACGCGAATCTGAGTGAACTCTGGGAGTTAGTGATGGACAGGGAGGCCTGGCGTGATGTGATTCATGGGGTCGCAAAGAGTCAGACACTACTGAGTGACTGAACTGAACTGAACTGAAGCTGAGATGCAAAGAGGTTAAGCAGTCTACCCAAAGGCACTGAGCTAGTGAGTGGAAAAAGTTGCAAGTTAGAACCCAGGTTTCTGTTTACAAAGCCCACTCTCTCCACTCTGCCATTGCACCTTCCTCACTATGTCCGGAGTCCTTGCAGCTCAAAATGTGGTCCACAGGCCAGCAGAATTGGCCTCCCTTGGGAACTTGTTAGAAATTCATAGCCTTGGGCCTCATCCCAGACTTACCAAATGAAACTCTGCATTCTAACAAGATCTCTTTGGATTGCTGTGTGCATGACAGTTGGAAAGGCCTGGGAAGCAAAGTTGAGAGAAAGCAAAACAACCAGTATCTAGTGTAGAAAGGGGAAAAGGCAGCTCAGTACTGCTCAATTCTCGTTCTGCTTCTGTTCTTTCCTTTAAGGACACCTGTCTTTGAACAGGTATGGTTGGAATAGTACCTGATAAAGACGGAAGTCTTCCTAGTCAGTCATTCAACTAATATAAATGAGCCCTACACTGTAGGGCTTGACAAAAGTTACGATATTTTGCACTTTATGTAAGTTGAAAGTGAAAGTGTTAGTTGCTCAGTCCTGTCCAATTCTTTGTGACCCTGTGGAGTATAACCGTCCAGGGTCCTCTGTCCATGGGATTTCCCATGCAAGAATACTGCAGTGGGTTGTCTTGCCCTCCTCCAGGGGATCTTCCCAACCCAGGGATCAAACCCAAGTCTCCTGCATTGGCAGGTAGATTCTTTACTATCTGAGCCACCAGGGAAGTCCCCATATGTAAATTGTACTTCAATTAAAAAAAAAGACAAAACAGTTAATGTTAGAACCTGAAATCCACTGCAGGTGAATTTGAAATTCTTTACCACTAGCAGAAAGTGGTGCTAGTCATAAAGAATCCACCTGCTAATGCAGGAGACACAAGAGACCTGGGTTCAATCTGGAGTAGGAAATGCCACCTGGCTCCAGTATCTCTGCCTCGGAAATCCCCTGGACAGAGAAGCCTGGTGAACTACAGTCCATGGGCTCACAAAGAATTGGACACGACTGAGCACAGGGCATACACAGGTGAGGTACCCCAAATCAGGTTGAAGAGCTATTTTGATTTTGATTTTTGAATCATTACCTATGGTAATGGGTAATACAGTTAGCTGGCTAGTGGTTTGTTGAACTAATTTACAGTAAGGCACAGATGACTGACTGAAGTGTCAGATTTGCTTGAGTCCCAAAGCTCAGAAGGAAAGCTATATTATATTGGGTACCAGTTTCAATATTCAGAAAAGTCCTGAAAGATAACATTAGTGGAACCGAGAGGAGTCAAGGTCAAGTTCAAAAACTTGAATTAAAAAAGTAACCAGATCCTAGAACTTTAGAGGTTTGGTGGACCTTAGAATTTCATGTCATCCACCTATGTCATTTTACCAATAATAAAGACCAGAAAGGTTGAATGACCTGCCTAAGGTCACACAGCCAGTGAGTAGCAGCTCTAGGATCACTACTCAGGTCTGCGGCTCCCAGACTAGTGCCCTTTCCACCTCCCCTGTTGCATAAATGCTGAATGGGATGTTCTGTGTGTGGTGGGGGACTCCCCACACCAAACAGTTTTGTAGCATCAGCTGGATGGCCTACAGTTTAATTCCGTGTGACACTCTTGGCAGATAGCATCAGATCCCAATGGTTAAGGACTGAGTCATATAAGACTGCCCCCACTTCAGGTACCTGTTACAAGTACAGGTTGTTACCTATGCTTCTGAGTGATATGCCAAAAATTAGAGGTTCCATGAACTCCCTCCTCAGGTTCCATTAACTTGCAGGTGCTGCTCACTGAACTCAGAGAATCATTTGCTTTTGTTTACCAGTTATTTGGGGCTTCCTGGTAGCTAAATGGTAAAGAATCTGCCTGCCGTGCAAGAGACATGGGTTTGGTCCCTGAGTCGGGAAGATCCCTGCAGGAGGGCATAGCAACCCACTCCAGTATTGTTGCGTGGAGAATCCCGTGGACAGAGAAGCTTGCTGGGCTACAGTCCATGGGGTTGCAAATAGTTGGACACAACTTAGCAATGAAACACTACCAATCTGTTTTTTGGAAGTATATTTTAAAGAAAGCAGAGGAACAGCCAGATGAAGAGGTATAGAGGATGGAGTCCAGAAGGGTCCCAAGCACAGACACTTCTACTTTCATGGAACTAGGGTGTACCACCCCTCCTGGCCTACAAATGTGTTCACCCACTGGGAAGCTTATCAACTCTTCCTGTTCAAGAGTTTTTATAGAGCTTAATCCTTAGCCACCCTTTCCCAGAGAGCAGTGGGTGCAGCTACAAATTTCCACCCTCCTTATCACTTCCTGGGGATCAGCCCCATCCTGTGGTTATCTTGGGGGCCCTCCCCTAAGTTCTCTCAGCATAAACTTGGGTATGCTCAAAAGGAGCTCCTCATGAATGATAAAAGACACTCCTATCACTTCAATTCAGTCATTCAGTTGTGTCTGACTCCTTGTGACTCCATGAACTGCAGCACGCCAGGCCTCCCTGTCCATCACCAACTCCCGGAGTCCACCCAAACCCATGTCCATTGAGTCAGTGATGCCATCCAACCATCTCTTCCTCTGTTGTCCCCTTCTCCTCCTGCCCTCAATCTTTCCCAGCATCAGGGTCTTTTCCAATGAGTCAACTCTTCGTATGAGGTGGCCAAAGTGTTGGAGTTTCAGCTTCAACATCAGTCCTTCCAATGAACACCTAGGACTTATCTCCTTTAGGATGGACTGGTTGGATCTCCTTGCAGTCCAAGGGACTCTCAAGAGTCTTCTCCAACACCACAGTTCAAAAGCATCAATTCTTCAGTGCTCAGCTTTCTTTATAG
This sequence comes from Oryx dammah, assembly GCF_014754425.2. NCBI lineage: Eukaryota > Metazoa > Chordata > Mammalia > Artiodactyla > Bovidae > Oryx > Oryx dammah. Next base: position 16,111,692 of record NW_024070207.1, read on the forward strand.
TCCAACTCTCACATCCACACATGACCACTGGAAAAACCATAGCCTTGACTAGGAAATGCCTAAAAGAGTTTTAGGAGTTTTGTGCCTGGAATGGGGACAAATACCAAATCTATTTCTTACTATACCACAGATGCCCTTGGGCAGCGCCTGTTCTTAGGAAGGACTTCAGGGTTTACTTGAGCTACTTCATCCAGTTTCCTCATCTGTAAAACAGGAATAATAATGTTACCTACCACATAGTTATTTAAGGCTTCAATCAAATACTCCTTTGTCAGGTGGTCACTGAAAAGATGGAGAGGGAAATGGCAACCCACTCCAGTACTCTTGCCTGGAGTATCCCGTGGACAGAGGAACCTGGTGGGCTGCTGTCCATGGGGTCACACAGAGGCGGACATGATGGAAGCGACTTAGCACACACGCATGCGTTGTAGAGGGAAACGGCAACCCACTCCAGTATTCTTGCCTGGAGAATCCCAGGGACGGAGGAGCCTAGGGGGCTGCCATCTATGGGATCGCACAGAATCAGACACGACTGAAGCGACTTAGCAGCAGCAGCAGTAGTGAAAAGATGAATTTAGTTTTTTGTTGCATAAAAAGAATGGAGAAATAGAGTCCTTATGATGCCCTCCTCTTACCTCAGCATCTGGCCCTCCTAGCCTCCCCTTATGTCCCACACACTGAGGACCTTGAGTAAAATGACTGGAAACTTGAAGACAAACAGGGTTTAGTAACTCCAAGGGGAGGGTGGTTACTGCATGGGTGGCAAATGAAGAAAGTTTGATGGTAGGAGCTGAGAAGTTAGAGATAGGGAAGATCTTGCTCAAGTCAGGAGGTTCTAAAATATAGTGTACACTCATTATCAGAGAAATGCAAATCAAGACCATGATGAGGTACCATTTCACACCAGTCAGAATGGCTGCAATCCAAAAGTCTACAAGCAATAAATGCTGGAGAGGGTGTGGAGAAAAGGGAGCCCTCTTACACTGCTGGTGGGAATGCAAACTAGTACAGCCACTATGGAGAACAGTGTGGAGATTCCTTAAGAAACTGGAAATAGAACTGCCTTATGACCCAGCAATCCCACTGCTGGGCATACACACCAAGGAAACCAGAATTGAAAGAGACACGTGTACCCCAATATTCATTGCAGCACTGTTTATAATAGCCAGGACATGGAAGCAACCTAAATGTCCATCAGCAGATGAATGGATAAGAAAGCAGTGGTACATATACACAATGGAGTATTACTCAGCCATTAAAAAGAATACATTTGAATCAGTTCTAATGAGGTGGATGAAACTGGAGCCGATTATACAGACTGAAGTAAGCCAGAAAGAAAAACACCAATACAGTATACTAACACATATATATGGAATTTAGAAAGATGGTAATGATGACCCTGTATGTGAGATAGCAAAAGAGACACAGATGTATAGAATGGACTTTTGGACTCTGTGGGAGAGGGAGAGGGTGGGATGATTTGGGAGAATGGCATTGAAACGTATAATATCATGTAAGAAACGAATCGCCAGTCTAGGTTCAATGCAGGATACAGAATGCTTGGGGCTGGTGCACTAGGATGACCCAGAGAGATGGTATGGGGGAGAGGTGGGGGCGGTTCAGGATTGGGAACTCGTGTACACCCGTAGCAGATTCATGTTGATGTATGGCAAAACCAATACAGTATTATAAAGTAGAATAAAGTAAAATAAATAAATAGTGTACTGTATGTGTATAATTTTATATTAAAGAAAATGGAAATATATATAAAAGTAAAAAAAAATCCATTACCCACCCAGTTTCAACAAGGATCAAGTTATGGCTAGTGTTGTTTTCATCAAGATACCTTAGTCTATCTCAAACTGCTTCCCCACCTTCCACAAACACACACACACTGTCTCTCTCTCTCTTACTCATTTCTTTTACCTGGATGATTTTAAAGGAAATTTCATGGAAATTTAACGGTAGATATTTCATTATACATCTTTTAATATATAAGGACTCATATATATAATCATAATGCCATTATCGTATCTGTTATCATTATCACTAATTCCTTAATATCATCAAATACCCAGTCAGCAAAGCACAGGCTTCTTATCCAGCTAAATCACAGTTCCAGTCTTGCTTCCACAACATCAGTAGGCCTTCTCTGAACCTGTTGCCTACTGTAAATGAGGGCGGTCCTAATCATTTCTAAATCTTCAATAAGGTAATGCATGTAAAGTGCTTACCCCAATGCCTGATGCACAGTAGTAAGTGCTCAATAAAGATTAGCTGTGATTATTATTTATTAATAATGTAAAATATCTGAGTTGCTATAAAGGTACCTTTAAGAATGGTTTTGACTTAGAATCAAAAAGCAGATATGGGGCCCAGCCAACAGATTTTTTTGGGGGGTGGTAAGGAAACAGCAGAACCAAAAGGTGACTGAAAAAGCTACAAAAGAACACTGGTACAAATTGAAGTTGTAAATGATGGGGTCCTCATAATTTCCACCACCGTATATAGTTTATTATCCTTGAGATTCCAGCTCATGGTGGTAGAAGCATGTGTGCATTGAATAGCCACTCTCCTCCCCTGGAAGAGAGAGCAAAGCGACATGACATGTAGGGTCCCACCTCTGGAACAGATTCAGGGTAGGGCTGGCACTGCCAGCAAGAGGGGGCAAGGTCCTCAGAGTCCTCACTCAAGAAATGAAGCTCCATGTAACTTGGGTGGTCATGGACTTCAGGCTCCACCTGGTGGGGACTGGTGCCCAAGCAATCCCTTGTCTGTCCCTAAGGTCTGGGGCCAGGAGGCGGCCTTAGCCTGCCAAGTTGCCATTAGAATCATTGCCCTTCGTCAGGGGCCACCTGGCTCTCTGTTGCCAGCTCCAGGCATCAGCTGACAGCGTTTTAATAAAAATGGAGCCCAGAGGAGGGATGGTAAGGTAGCTGATTTTAACCCAAAGTGAGAGAACACCAGATGTTTCATTTTGTCTGAAGGTTGGAGGGAGGAAAAGCAATTAGCAGCTGCTACTGATTTAGCAACAGACACCTGCTAAATGAAAATCTGTAAAACTGGTCAGGCTTGGCACCAGAAGCGCGTATGCTGCTTCTCAGGCATTTCTGGGAGTTGTAAATTATGTAGGCCCAAAATAGGTGGGGGTGGGGTGGGGGGATGTAGACAGGGGCGCTAAAGAAGCAGAACATGTCCATACAGACCAGGAAGTATGTTTTTCTAAGATGACAGCCACTTAGAAATGACGATTTGGAGGGTGAATGGAGAGGAAGAGAAGACCACGAATCTTCTAGAAGCTGCCTGGTTCCTCCCTGCTTCTAATCTGACTCACAGGTGCCCTCTGGGGGCTGTCTCATGGGGGCAGAGGTCAGGCTGACAAGAAGGTGAGAATGTTGCGCCTTTCCCCCTGCTGATCCAGGGCATGCTTCCCCCCGTCCTCCAAGGGCAGCGAGTATCAAAGCAGAAGGAACCCTCCACTCTTGTATTCGCATCAGCTGCTGACCTGTGACAGGTGCACACTGTTGGCTCCAGATGCTACCAAGACGTCTCTAGCCAGGAAAGAGGTTTATCTGTGGCTTTCGGATTTCCAGAATTTGTTTCCAAGTAGACGTTATCTGCTGTTCTCCACTTACATTTTATGGAGACACACTGAAACACAGGGCTTCCCAGGTGGTGCTAATGGTAAAGAACCCGCCTGCCAATGCAGGAGACGTAAAGAGTCGCAAGTTCAACCCCTGGGTCAGGAAGATCCCCTGGAGAAGGGGTTGGCAACCCACTCCAGTATTCTTGCTTGGAGAATCCCATGGACCGAGAAGCCTGGCAGGCTGCAGTCCATAGGGTCACAAAGAGTCAGACACGACTGAAGTGACTTAGCACACACTGAAACACAACCAGTGGAAACAAGAATTGATGAACAGGGCTTTAGGGATGTGTGTGTGTGTGTGTGTGCATGCGTGCACATGCACATGTGTGCTGGAGGAGTGTGAGGACACACGACATGGTTCTATATGGAGTGGGTATTCAAGATAATGACTGATGAGAAAGAAGTCCAATTTGTAGGTGATCTAGACAGTGTCAAAAGAATTGGACCACTCACACTTGGGCCTTATACCACATTCACTGTACATAACTGCTATTTCCTAGTCTTCAAACTAGTCCAGAGGTCAGCTTCCATATCGGGAAAAGGGATGCCCCCTGTTCTGTTTTCCAGTGTTGAGCAAAGTGATGGCGACTTGCCCTGTGGAGCAGGGGCCAGGGGTTTGCTGTTGGCACATGCAGGGCTAGAGCTGTCCATGAGAAGATATCATCTGGAACTTTCTTCTGGCAGGGTATTATTATGTGGCTAAAGACGAAACTGTTAGCTCCAAAGGTGGGACCAGAAAAAAATTCTTTTTCTTTAACTGAGTAAGCTCTGAGGCAAGAAGAGTCATTCCAGATGTATTTCAGTTTTACTTTCCCTCCCCTGCTGTGCCAGCGCAGCAGCCAGAATTGGGGGAGCACCCCCCTCCCAACACACCTCTTCTGGTCAGGGACTGGACAGCATCCCCATCAATCAGCTCCAATACATGGGATAACCACAGCACAAATACGTATCCTGTGACACCAGGCTGCCCTGGAGAGAGATGTAGGAACCCTGTCTATGACAGCAAATGCAAAGTGCACTCATGATTTTATTGAAGCAGCCAGGCATTCTTACACTGAGCCCTATGTATACAAGTTATCCACCCGTTGCACTGTTAATAATTCAAACTAGCTTGTGTGTCAAAACTCAGATGACCTCTCAGCACAGAATTACTTTTCCTTTAAAACCCAGGACCTCTAGGCCTTAACTAATTGGAGGAATACCTTTGATCCCTGGTGACCAAAAGGAGATGTCTTATCCCAAGGTGGTATTTATTTGGCGGGTCCAAGTCTTCAGTAAGGAGTGTGTTTCTCCAGAGACCCTCTTCATGAAGCGGGTTGGGTAGAATGTGAGCTCCCACTTACCCAAACTCCAGCGCTACTGCTGTATGTCACTTGGTCTGCCACCATTTGACACAGCTTATAAATCCAGGTTGGAGCATTTTGTCTTTTTTTTCCCCTTTCGTCTAGCCTTTTGAGGGCATTTATTGGATATTTTCTTATTCTCTTTTTCCTTTTACTGATTTAGAAGGTGTACACACTACTTCAGTTATTGGGTTTTTCTTTTTAATGTTTATCCTACCAATGTTAACAAAAGATATCCAGAGCTAGAATCAGTCAGACCTTTTCTCTCAAATAATACAAGGATCTTATAACATTTTTTTGGTCCTAGTTTTGTGAGTTTATTCACTTATTTAAAGTGTGGAATTTAAAGTTTTTAAAAAATATTCACAGAATTGTGCAGCCATCACAATTAACTTTTAGTACATTTTTATACACCCCTAAAGGAAACTGTACTATTTAACTATCATCTTTCTGTCTGCTTACATCCACCGCCCCTTCAACCCCCAATCCTAAGTAACAGCTGATCTAATACCTATCTCTATAGATTGGTCTGTTCTGGACATTTCATATTAATGGAATCAGAAAATATTTATTTGTCCTTCTGTTTTTGGCTTCTTTCACTTAGCATAATGTTTTAAGATTCATCCATGTGGTAACATCTATTAATATGCCATTTCTTTATATTGGCTACTAAAATTCAATTGTATGGATATACAGTACTTTTTTAATCCATTTACCTGTTGATAGACATTTGGATTGTTTCCACTTTATAGCTGTTTTGAATAATGCTGCTATGAAGATTCATATATAACTTTGTGTAGACATGTTTTTTTTGATAGGTTTTTTTTGTTTGTTTGTTTTTACTCGAGTATATTCTTTGGAGTATGTATGCTGTGAAATAGGGTTACAACTTTATTCTTTGCCTGTGGACCTTTTAATATTTAAACTCTATTCATTACCCTCAACTTATGTGCTTATATTGTCATGTATTTTAATTCTGTATTATTTTAGCTTTTCTTTAAAATAAGACATTTATGTTATGTAAAAAAGTTCATTCAGATTTACCTACATAATTACCACTTTGCTCGCTATTTTTTATTGCTTCTCACACCTTCCATTTGACACAACTTTGCCTTTGCTGCAATTTTATCTTTTAGAAATACCTTTAGAGATGGCCTATCGAAGACAAAATCTTTTTTTTTTTTTGCCTAAAAATGTTTTGTTTCCCTTATTCATTCTTGAAAGAGATTTTCATGGGCTATAAAAGTCTTGGTTCATAATTATTTTTTCTCCCAGCACAATGAAGATGTAATTTTACTATATTCTGTCTTCCAGCATTGCCTTGAAAAGTTATTGGTCAGTCCTAACTTTGACTCCTTGGAAAGTAAATCTCTTTTTTCTGATTGGTTTTAAGATTTTCTGTCTTTGGTGTTCTGCAGTTTTAGTAGGATTTGTTTCAATGTTGATTTGTTTTGGCTTATTCTGTTTGAGGGTCTTTGAACTTTTTGAATCTGTGAATACATGTTCATCAGGTTTCTGAACATCGTTAGTTATTTTGCCTTCAAACTATTGCATCTATCTCCTCTTTTCTTCTTCTAGGACTACATATAGAATTATGTTAGCTCCTCTTACTCTGTCTTCCACATCTCTTAATCTTTTTTGTTCCTACTTGGTACTGCTTTGTCTTAGTTGCATTTTGGACAATTTCTTCAGCTCTGTATTTCACTTATCTCTTTAGCTGTCTAATTACTAACTAAACATATAAATTAAAGCTATCAAGAATTTTTAATCTCAATTATTTTTCCTTTTTCCAAATATACTAAACATAGTCTGTAACTATTCTGAGGTCTTTAAAGCTCTGTTTTTACTGGTTCTTAGCTTCTTTAGGTTTTGTTTTAAATATTACTGTTGTTTATTATTGTTCTTTATTGTACGTTACTTCTGTTTAAAAAAATTTCTGTGGGGATTTTTTTTGTGAGTCCTGGATTTCTCTAGAGAAGATATGTCTTTGTTCTTATCAGGTGCTTGAGGGCTACCAGTCTGGAATCATGCTAAATAAAACTCTCAACCTAGCATTTTTGGATTACCCAGGTTATATAAATTTAGGTTGTAAACCCATGTGAGGGCTGGCTTGCGGTTCCAAGATTTTAGTGGAACTAACTAGTTTCTTCCCTTATTACTCCAGCTCATCATTAAGCTTTGAGACTGAATTTTCCTTACCATTAGGGGTGGAGTAATTTGTATTTCCAGTATACTTCTACACTGAAGTGTGGCTTTTTGGGGTCATGGATCCTTTTAAGTACTAATTATCATTTGTTATTACCAGAAGTGAAAGTTTGGGTCCTGTATTCCAACTCTCTTATGTCTGTGTCCTTCCTGTTGAGGCAGTCAGGAGGATGTTCATCAGGAGGATGATTCATTGGTTTGGCCATCTTTCTGTTTTCAGTGTTCCCCTGAAATATCTCTGTAAAAGTTGATAGTTCAGTTCAGTTCAGTCACTCAGTCGTGTCCGACTCTTTGTGACCCCATGAATCGCAGCACACCAGGCCTCCCTGTCCATCACCATCTCCTGGAGTACACTCATACTCACGTCCATCGAGTCTGTGATGCCATCCAGCCATCTCATCCTCGGTCGTCCCCTTCTCCTCCTGCTCCCAATACCTCCCAGCATCAGGGTCTTTTCCAATGAGTCAGCTCTTCGCATGAGGTGGCCAAAGTACTGGAGCTTCAGCTTTAGCATCATTCCTTCCAAAGAAATCCCAGGGCTGATCTCCTTCAGAATGGACTGGTTGGATCTCCTTGCAGCCCAAGGGACTCTCAAGTGTCTTCTCCAACACCACAGTTCAAAAGCATCAATTCTTCAGTGCTCAGCCTTCTTCACAGTCCAACTCTCACATCCATACATGACTACTGGAAAAACCATAGCCTTGACTAGACGGACCTTTGTTGGCAAAGTAATGTCTCTGCTTTTCAATATGCTATCTAGGTTGGTCATAACTTTTCTTCTAAGGAGTAAGTGTCTTAATTTCATGGCTGCCGTAACCATCTGCAGTGATTTTGGAGCCCCATAAAATAAAGTCTGACACTGTTTCCACTGTTTCCTCATCTATTTCCCATGAAGTGATAGGACCAGATGCCATGATCTTCGTTTTCTGAATGTTGAGCTTTAAGCCAACTTTTTCACTCTCTACTTTCACTTTCATCAAGAGGCTTTTTAGCTCCTCTTCACTTTCTGCCATAAGGGTGGTGTCATCTGCATATCTGAGGTTATTGATATTTATCCCAGCAATCTTGATTCCAGCTTGTGCTTCTTCCAGCCCAGCATTTCTCATGATGTACTCTGCATAGAAGTTAAATAAGCAGGGTGACAATATACAGCCTTGATGTACTCCTTTTCCTATTTGGAGCCAGTCTGTTGTTCCATGTCCAGTTCTAACTGTTGCTTCCTGACCTGCATATAGGTTTTTCAAGAGGCAGGTCAGGTGGTCTGGTATTCCCATCTCTTTCAGAATTTGCCACAATTTAATGTGATCCACACAGTCAAAGGCTTTGGCATAGTCAATAAAGCAGAAACAGATGTTTTTCTGGAACTCTCTTGCTTTTTTCATGATCCAGAGGATGTTGGCAGTTTGATCTCTGGTTCCTCTGCCTTTTTGAAAACCAGCTTGAACATCTGGAAGTTCACGGTTCATGTATTGCTAAAGCCTGGATAGGAGAATTTTGAGCATTACTTTACTAGCATGTGAGATGAGTGCAATTGTGCAGTAGTTTGAGCATTCTTTGGCATTGCCTTTCTTTGGGATTGGAATGAAAAGTGACCTTTTCCAGTCCTGTGGCCACTGCTGAGTTTTCCAAATTTGCTGGCATATTGGGTGCAGCACTTTCACAGCATCATCTTTTAGGATTTAAAGTAGCTCAACTGGAATTCCATCACCTCCAGTAGCTTTGTTCGTAGTGATGCTTTCTTTCTTTCTTTTTTTTTATTTTATTTATTTTTATTTTTTTATTTTACTTTACAATACTGTATTGGTTTTGCCATACATCAACATGAATCCACCATGAGTGTGTAGTGATGCCTTTTAAGGCCCACTTGACTTCACATTCCAGGATGTCTGGCTCTAAGTAAGTGATCACACCATCATGATTATCTTGGTCATGAAGATCTTTTTTGTAGAGTACTTCTGTGTATTCCTGCCACCTCTTCTTAATATCTTCTGCTTCTGTTAGGTCCAGACCATTTCTGTCCTTTATTGAGCCCATCTTGGCATGAAATGTTCCCTTGGTATCTCTAATTTTCTTGAAGAGATCTCT